>NW_008825098.1:3874476-3906312 GCF_000699105.1 Pygoscelis adeliae
GCCTACACTATTTTGGTTCACAGAATCCTACTGACCTATATTTCTAACTTTGGCTGATACATATTTCTGTAAAGCCCCTTAGGAATAATATCGGGGAACTCTAGAGAGCAAAACTATTATTTTATGGAAGAGTACACCCCCTTGAGAAAAGTTTTTACCAAGCTATTAATCTTGAAGTCTAAAGTGGTTGTCTCCACAGGAGCATCTGACATAATATACTCACTCTTTTCATCGTTAAACCTTTACTGTCCCTTTTTTCCCAGCAAGCACTCTTTCTTTACAGACAAAAGGATGCAAACAAGTTCTCTTGAATAGTTTTTCCAAATGATTATTTTACAAATTCAGTTCATAACACCTCTTACCCATTGTCTTTCATACGTAAACTCTCCTAACCACTGTGTTCTCTCCTTATGCTAGCTCTCTCCCTATTATCCAACATATAACTGCTTTTATGTCTAATTATTTTTTTGTTGATCAGTTCTTCATTTCCTTTCATTTTTTGAAGACAAAAAGTGACAGACACCATTTCTAAGTTGAGGAGTTTCACAAGTTATATACAAAAGAATTTCTTTAAAAGAAGTACAAGGACAGCAAGCCCTGCTGAAATCCAGTATTCAACAAACACTCATAACTGCTTGCAATTAAAAACATTCATTACCACCTGCTTTTTTAAACTACTGATGGCTTTTCAAACAGCTTCTTTTGGTTTTTAAAAACTGTCTGCAAGACAAATTCTCTTTCCAACACAGACTGTTTAGAATTTCTAGGTCTAGACAATTCCCTCTTCGTGTTTCCATGAAATTTACAATTAATTCTCAAGTAGGACAGACAGTTACCTCCTAGCTATTGTTTTAATTTCTCTGAGTTACCTATATAGTTGTTGAAGACTGAACTATGGAACGTTATTCCTCAGGGTTCTCAAACTCCTGTTCTTATTGAATGACGTTATCTTCTGTTCAGTAAGAAATTCCCCTCAAATCCCTAACTCTCTGAATACCGTAACTTCCATTTTCTGAGGAGTCCCTAGTTTGTACTGTTCCTCTTTGTTTTCCCCCATTGTCAAAATAGCTCCTGTAACAGTATGATTTTGATCACCTGAAGGGTAGATCTTTACAATCTAAACACTGGAAAGACTACTTCCTCATCTTACAACTTTGCATGATCAACTGAATCTTACCTTGGATATTACACAGAACTTTTTTTGTGTGTGTGTGCGTGCAGTTGGGTTTTTTACAGAGCCTGAATCTTTATCCACTTATTTTGTTCCTATTTTTCTTGCACAGCTGTTGTTCTTATTTATCTAAAATAAAGCTTTTGAAAGAAATAGGTGGGTATTTCTACAGTGTGATTCTAATTGTGTTCCAAGTTCACAACCACTTGAAAAAGTGTATTTATATATCCAGAAATAATTCTACCTCTCACAGAACTAGGGGGAGAAAAAAAAAAAGGGGACTGACTTACCTTGAATAACATGAGAATTATCCTTCAGAAAGAAGTTATACAAATACTTGGGGATAAAAGCAGACATGCAGGCATATGCCAGAGCTGAAAGAATTAGAAAAATGGATGCAACTACAGAGGTAGAAACATAAGTATACCTAAAAAAGTTAATTATTAAGCAGGTAATAAGCATAAATACTTAAATCAATCTATACACAAAAATGATTGTAAAACACATAAAAAGGGCACATTCCTCATTAAAGAATTTTAAAAGCTCCTAAAAAAAGTCTCCTTCTGTCACGGAGTAATCAATAAATAGCTGGCTGGACCTGATCTGCTCTGAGTTTCTTTCCATACTTCTCAGTGACAAAGTAATGAGATGACATTTGGAAAGCCATGGTGATGTTTGTATCAAAAAGTAAAGGTCCCCAGATGAATAAAGTTTTAGATGACAGTTTCAGACAACTGCGTTGTTGCAGTCTTCCAGGTTTTCTCCTATAGAACTTACACCCAGTTTTTATGCCCCATCAGACTCGCATCTCATCTCTTACTTCAGCTCAGAGACTAAAGATGATAGAATTCAGAAGAAAAACCACAGTGTGGAATATAATTTAAAATACTGTCAAAAAGATGGACAAAAATATCTTAAATTTCTCAACAGCTCCTCATGTACATACCAAATAGAGATTAGAGGGTAAAACTTAAGTGTTTATCCCCTTGATTAGTTCCTGGCAACTTGGCTGAGAGACAATCTATTGTAATACAATTCTTGCCATGGTGCGAGACCACAGATATAAAAAAGAAATACGGGTTTTGTTGTAAATTGTCCAAAGACAAATATAATTTTGGAAGTTTCTAAGCAAAACATCAGATTTATAGCAAATATGACATAGGATCATGTTATAAACGAATTCTGTGTTACAACTTTTCCAGCATTGAAACCACTTTTTAAATATCTGAGCCAAATGTGTACAATTAAGTTCGTAAACCAGAACACAAGATTTTACATAATTCAGTACTATTATATTTTGCTTCAATGGGAAGGAAACCAGGTTCTACAATCAAACTGTATAGGAACATGTCCAAGAGCAAGAAAAATCTGTTGAAATATTTATATTAGTATGCACAGTAGGCATAATAGGAGTCATTGTCCTAAGAAACTAGTTTTCACACACACAGACCTTATATAAAGAAAGCCCGGTGCAAGAGACTAGAAGATTGGACTAGACCTGTTCTGAACAAATCACGTTCTAAGAAGATAAAGGCCATATATCCAAAGCTGGTCTGATAAGCTTTTAGGCATTTAAAACCATCATCAGCTTTTCTGAATAAAGCTAGTCTGACAGGTTAACAGTTAGGTTAACAAATAATGCATTCACATTAAACAAGGCTGAACTGCAGCTTCCCTGAAAAAGACAAGTACTAGAGAAGCACTTCTTGCTTTTCTATAACCAAGGTTATTTGTGCTTTTTATTATATATTCATTATTGTACTTGGCAATAAACACAGGGTTTGAACCCCTGCTTGAAAAGCAGTACACCACATACACTTTTCAAAAACCAATCATTTCTTTTGACCTGTGGCAACAAGAGCTTTGAAATTCCTTTGTAGCTACAGAAAGTTTCCATATATGTGAAAACACATCTGTCTACAACTAGATACAGATGACAGACTGTGCTTCCCCTTCACCCCCAGCAGAAAAATGTACTCACCTTCATTGTTAAAATTCAAGTACAGAAATGGTGCGCAAAGAGAGTCAAGACCTAAAGAGAGAGGAGCCATGAAGAAAGAGCATAAAGAGCTCATTCGTTGTAATGCACAAGATAAATTAATGAATTTATCATAAAAACTTGCATACTTGATACTGATTATAATTCTGCAGTGTCAGGCTTCACATGTAATGCTGAGAACAATTGTGAAATCAATGCATGAAAATGGAGAGGATTTCAAATTGTTGAACTATAAAGCTGAATTGATTATTCTGCCAGGGCTTCCAAGAAATGCAATTTACCATCCCAAGAACTCGCTCAGTAACTTCTGCAGTTTTACCTTGGAACTGAATGGTAAGCAACAGACTTTTTTTTTTTTAAATAAAGTGATTGAAACTTAAGGAGAGTAAATATATAAGAAAGAGTGGGGCAATTTTGCATTACAGATTAAATATAAGTTATTAGGATCTAAATTTTCAATAACCCACAGATTCATTCTTCAAGAGAAACATGAAGAAAAGCACTCAAAAAAAGCTTACACTGAGGGGAGGGGGGGAAAAGAGGGAGGTATTTTTAAGTCAGCCATAGCTTTCCAGTTAATTATCTGACCATGCCAACTAGTCAAACTCACCTTGCCAGTACACCAAATCAGGATGGGAAACAACCCAGGCCTTCAATACACGTCTAAACTTTGCATGACCCTCTGGTGATGACAGCAATTCATCATACTGATGGCAACGAGGAATATCAACTTCAATCTGCACCGCAGCCAAGCATATAATATAAAGAGAAATCAGGATAAGTGAGGTAGCACTACAGCAATCTTGCAACACTAGAGGTGGAAGTCAGCCAAAGAACGTAGGTCAGGCCACCATCATAAACACAATCTGCTTCCTCCATCACTCTAAAAACGAAAACTGAAAGGGGACAGGGGACTGTAACAGTCATGTCAGAGATTAAAAACAGAGATCTTTTTCTTTTTCCAGATTCGTATTTTTAAAAGGGTTCTAACCCTTGAAAAAGGCAGAAAGCAGATTACAGTTAGTTTTTTTCTAACCCAACTTTTGGACTCATTTCAGATGCTAATATCACTTTGCTTTAAAGGATAATCAAATCAGAGTTCTCAGAACATTGTACCCAATTTGATGGAAAATATTTCTTCACCCAGCTGAAAGGAACAGCTGTTGCTCGTGATGTCTTTTTACGTCTGGCAAGACTTCTTGGAGAACCAAATTGCTCAAGAACCCATTTCTGTGAAGCACAGCTTACCTTACGGGATGTCAGGGTACCCAGCACTATCTGGTACAAGGTCCAACAGGCACAACAAACATTCGATAAAAACAGGACTTTAACAGTACATTGGTAATATTGTTCACTACACTTTGCTGCTGCTACAGAAACAGAGATTCTGAAGTAAAAGAGGATTTCACTTTCCACATGTTATAATTTGAATTAAACTACTTGTTCCTATTGGTTTTGCAAGATTCTTGCTACAGCATCAATGTTAGAGGACAGGGAAACCCTTTTAGTATTATCAGCCACATCTGCTGTAATAGGCAAATGACTGTAACTGGTGGAAAAGATCTTTGCATTACTTCAAGTGACAATATTTGATAACACCGGAAGTCTTACTTGTCTGTCTGTAGGAATTGGTGTGTCTTTATCAATGGCATCATATTTTGCTTGTATGGCACCCTAAATGTGGAAGAAGAATACTTGAATTTAGAAAGCCCTTATTAAGACAAACGCATATTACAATGTACACACTGATATACAGAAGTTGACTGTTTTTGTTAGGTGCTTTAGTTCGCAACTTCTTTTTCCCTGAAAAAAATTTCCCAAAGTACAGAAAATTCTGACAGCTGAATTTTACAAAATAATCTTTATTCTGTTATAATTCAGGACATATAGACCTTCCTGTGACCTCCTCAGTACGATCTTCAGCAATTTTCAGTTGTTTATGCAGAAAGCTGTGTACTTGATACAGTTTTCCATTTTCAAGTTAAGAGACGCTCTCAATTTAAATTCAGTGCTTACCTCAGCCACTGGCAAGTGGCTTTCAGCATCATCTCTGTGAAGGCACTGAAACCAGCTGCCTGTTAATTTATATTGATATTACCAATATACACTACTCTTAAGTAGCCTGTCCTTGCATGAATCCCAAGACAGGCATGCTAACAAGTCCATCTTAATGTTATGGGACAGGGAAACGCTATCTGCATTGTACAGACGGTAAGCTGATGAAGCATGAGAACTGACTCATCTCCTAAGACCCAGGCTACAACGCTGACCAGCAGTTGTTCTTTACCTTTACAGCCTTTTTTTTGGTCATGTTACATAGCACTCAGCAGATCATGTCCTAAGCTAAATATCCTAAATAACCTGGGATGTGTTATCTATAAGAACCTCTTTGCTGCACTACTGCAGATTGCAAGCAGGGTGGATGCAAAAGCAGGGTAGTCAAGCGATCTCTGTGAGGAGTCCTTGTTTCTGGGGCATTCCTTTCTAGTCCTTTGTCCAAAAGGGTTACATTTAATTTATTTATTCTCCAGTCTTTGGAGGAAGTGCATTGATTGGTAGATGAGAAAAATACATTTGATATGTTTCATCCTATTTTGCCCAACTATTGCTGACTGGAGCAGAAGGATTCTAACTGTATTTGTCAAAAATATTAAAAATCAAAACAAAAAACCCTGTTAGCTACCAATCATATTTAAACAATCTAGCAAAATTTGGCTGTATGGCTAGTATTTTTCCATCCCATAATCCAAATTAAAGGCAGTCAAGTTTACATACATTCTCTGAAATCAAATAATATTAGAGACAAAAAACAAGTTTGTCTGAACATTGTCTTTGTTCACACAATTTCATGACTCATTTTATTTGAAATTCCAGTAATTCTACCTGCCAAATCTTCAAATCCATTCCAGCTTCCCTGTCAATCCCATTCCTATCCCATTCCCTCCCCAGTCAGTACTGGAACTTCCGTAAATGTCCTCCCATTACCCTTACCTCAACACCCAACAGGGCAGCCCAGGTTATGCCTCTCAGAAGAGGAGGGATGTCAACCCTGGCTTCTTTCCAAATTTGGTTTTTCTTATATGGGTAGGCCTTCAAAGGGAAGATATTAACAGCAAAAAAATGTTACCTTGTAACTGAAACAATTCAAATTCCAATCCTGGGAAGGTCTTTCCCCCAGCGGTCAAATACTGTCAGCCTGAACAGCAAATGCAAGTTTTACAAGTGAACTTCATTCCTAACTGGAAGGCCTGGATGGAGGACTACCGTTTGATGTTAAAATACCCACTCCTTCTCATAAATGTGTTCATGTGCTTTGGTATATTCTGGATATATAAATCTACTAATCCAAATTTTTAATAAAAGTTTTTTCTTAGTTATATGGGTTTTTTTCATACTACATAACCAACTTTGTTTTATTAAACATTTCTAGTTTATGCTTTCCTAAGTACTGCACTTGATGACGCGCATCAGCACGCTCTCATTCTTAAGCAAGAATCCATCTCTCTGCATGTAAGTAAATTATGGACTGGTATTTCCCCCCACCTCAGTATAAAAGCCATATTTCTAACATGGCACTGTTACAGTAGAGACTGGTATTGTTTTCAAGTACCTTACTACTTGGAAATGCAGAAATGTTACAGGCATATTTATACCTATAATAGCTTAGTCTGTTATGAAATAAAGGATGCAGAAGTATTTTCTTCAGTAAATAACAGGTATTAGCAGCAGCTCTATTTTCATGTGCATACTTTAAAATCTACTTTCATATTAATCACTACTGAAAAGATCTGTTTCTCATATTTTTATTTTCAATCTTCTTATACTTCTGTAGGGTTTTCTTCCCCCTTTCCCACTGTGGACTCTTGTACCACTGCTTCCTTCTTCAATTACTTGGTCCTTTAAAAATCTTCTAATTAACAGACCAAATCCAATTATCCAGCATCAGAAAGATTCCATACCTTCAACAGCCTGTCAAACAGGACAATTCTATTTAGCTGGTACTCTGTGTCCCTCTCCCGGATGATCAGAGGAAGACTAGCAGCTGCCGACAGCTCATTACTACTATTTGAATGAGGTAAAGTTGACTGGCTGGAAAAAGAGTTAGGATAATAGTAGTAAACAGCAAGAAACACAAATCATTGCAAAAAAAAAAAAAAAGAATATCCTGTGATGCATTTCTGAGTTTATAACAAATATAAATGGATAATTTTGAATATTCAGCACAGTCAGTCGATTTCCAGAACAGAGAAACAGGCTAGGATCCTCAGTTTGGTATCAGGGCCCTAAGTCCACCAGTGCAGAGTACTTATGAGCTCTAGCTGACTTTAAGAGCCAAACAAGGACATGTTAGGTTTGCTTTTGGAAGACAGTTGTGTCTAGCTGTGCAGTGTGCCACTCAAATAAAACTAATAACTCAAAATTCAGTCCCTTATATATGTACAAACTTACACACACACTTACTCATCTTCAAGCAACGGGTAAAATGCTTCCCCACCAACATCTTTCAGTCTCTGAAACGAAGAATAAAAATAATTCATTATCAGAATGCTGCTCAGAATTCAAGTGGAAACATTTAGTGGAATACAAAAACTATTCATTAGCAATTCACTTGTCAAATTTAGTAGCTTGCCTTGAGACTTAAGCCTTAGCTCAGTCCTCCGTCAGCAAAGAAACATACAGCCTTTAACGCTAAAAACTTTTGCTAATACAGGCTTTTTGAGTTGATGGAAGTTCTTCTGCCTGAAAATAACACTCATCTCATTCATAAACCTATTGCCACACAAAAAATAGCTTCTATGGGCCGTGGATTCATGGGTCAATAGTATTACATAGTTCTTTTTATTTTCCTCATTTTCTACATGGACTTCCTATCCAAGTAGCTGCAAAGCAACTGCACAACTTGGTTTTATGTTTTTAATCAGTTCAAGAGTTAAGCAAATTTGAGTTCCTTTTAGTAGCAGCATCTGAAAGCTTCACAGAAATACAGACACTCTCTGGAAAGGTGATAGACTAGCATGCCTGGACTTTTGCCTGAAGGTTTCAGACATCTTTGGTGCATCGTGATTAATGTTTAATAGCATCCTCCCTGCAGTGCTCTGTTTTGCAGTTCAATCCCTAACTTAAAGGCATACGGCACTCAGCCTGTTCCTCCTGGGATTGACAGAATAGTTCATTCTCAGTTCATTCAGTACTGATCCTCTTTTTATTATAAGCATCATGCTCTGCTCTATGAAAGGTGTTTGAAGAATTGCATAGTTCAAAAATTTATTTCAACTAACACTGCAAGGTTCAGGCTTGTATCTTCCCCAAAATGAAACTTCAGTATACACTTATTTGCTGCTGTATTTATAGAAGTAGGCAGCAATATCCAAAATTACAGATTAAAAAGTTTAAAAAAAGCCTTAAAAGCTGCCCTTTTGTAGGAACAACAGTAGGAGCTGCAGTGCATATTACCTTTAAAATAGCTGTCGCATATCCTTAACCTCCCTCCTGCCCTCCAAACCCCACCAACCAAGCAAACAAAATAACCCAGTTCTTTGGTCTGGTTTCATGCATTTGTGTGAAATAATGCAAAGTTCTACTGAAGAAACATGTTTACACAGTATTTGCCACATTGCCCCCAAAATTAAGGTAATGGTGGCAGAGATCAAGACTTCAGGAGTCACCTTCCTTTCTATATTAACCCCTGTAATCATATGGAAAGGTTTTTTTATAAAGACTGTGACAGAATTGCATTCACTACTATAAAAAGCAAGCTGCAAACAATGCTGCATAAATTTCTAATTCTACAGCAATAAAGCTCTACATGTGCAAAGATGTGAACAATTAAAACATTTCAGTGATAGGCAGTGAATCTTGTAACTGATCATTACATCAGGCAAAATTATGAGTTATCATATGTTGATTTTTCCACTGAAGATGGAAGAAAACTGCATTACTGCATTTTGGCAAAATGCTTTGAAGTGATCTTTTGAACTAGTTGTGTCATAGCTACATATTCCAAAGATTAGTAATTAAATACTGGAAACTTGATATCCAACTGTAAGTATAAAGCCTTTAAGGAGCTGCAACTGAATTGAGTTGATCTTTCTTCTGAATACTGTGAGCCACCTACAGACAGGAATTAAAGAATGCAAGAAGACACTCACTGTTCAATTAGTTTAGCAATTGTAGAGAATATCAGGTACTACAGAACTATTTGGGCTACACCAGAACAAAGCAGGTAACAAAAATAAGGAAAGGGAGGGACACAGGAAGGGGATGGAGGGACAGAAGATAAATCAAATTTAGTAAGCTTTTGCAGACAAAGCAGTTTAATAGCATAAATCAGAATCTGACTTGGACGCCAAGAAGTGTTCTCCTGGAATCAATAACACTGTCATTTCTAGGAACAGCAGTAGGAGCTGCTGTTCCATATTCCCTTTAAACAAATGTTTCTGCAGTGAAGACATAAGAACAAGTGCACAATATTCTTCTTACATTTCGGAGCTGGCACAGAGACAATGTCACAGTTGTGTCATCTAGGAGGGAACTTCTATCTCGTCCTTGACCAAAGCTCTCACCATCTTCTAATAAAAAGCTTCAAAAGGGTGGGTGGGGTGGTGGGGGAACAAAAAACAGGTCGTTTTATAACATAAGACTTGAGTTAGGAAAAAATAGAAAATTCTTACATCAATCAGTTTCCTCTTTAAAACTAGCTCTTAGAAGTATACTGTATTGATTCTGCATGGCATGAAACCTGCTGTCAAGGGAATGTACAATCACCTTAAATTATTCAAACAGTTTTTGCTGTAAAAAGGCACATTTCAGGTTTTCTATAACTTTAGTTTGCACACAAAGGAAGAGTAATGAGATATGGGATTAATATTCCCTTTTATTCCTTGACCTGGCACAGACAAGGACTGCCATTTATTGTGAAAAGCAAAAATAAAACATTATTGTCATATGGAAGTCATTTCCCATCATGACAAAAGCCAAGCAAGACTCTGACCCAGACCTTTTCTGTTGCAGTCCATCTAAGGATATAAATGCATCCAAGAAAGAGTATACACAAATTGTCTATTTGGTGATACTTTTAAAGCTTACAACATGAAATTGATTTCCAGAAATTAAGCTAACATTCTCATTATACTTAGAAGATCAAGTTAGATTGCATTTTGAAATTAACTCCTCATCTCCAAGATGAATAGTATGACGAAAAATGTTTTCCCCTCATAATTCAAAAGCACATTCATTCACCTACAAGTACAGAAATAGGCAATCCCTCAAAATCTCACATTAATTTTGCCACCAAAATATCACTTAAAATCTAGCTCCACCTTCTTTTTCAAGATATTGCATTTTGGCTGAACACTGACTTCATGTGTTTTTAAAACCCAGAACCAGAAAATTGATCTATATGGACACATAATTATGATTATTAAGATTAGATTGTAGGATTAAAACATGAATATACTACATAAAATTGCAACCTGTGCAGCAGTAATATAAAAGTAGTAATGACTAAAATGCTGTTACAGAATTATAAGTCATAAAACTAAGCATTTTAAAAAAAAGTAATCAGCTGATCTGCCGAATAATTGGGTTGTCCATTCAGCACTGCTGCTCTGTGAAAGGGAATTCTGTAGCAAATTCTCACATTCTGAATGTAGCAAAAGATTAAATTACAATTACAAATATGCTGTTGAAGCACAGGGAGACATTTTTGCTAAAACTTAATGCTATTGGAAAATACGCTAAATTTAGGGATTCCCAGTTCAGTATTTTGCACATCGCCTACATTTCTTCAAATTTCAGAAAGCAATCTGAAGTGCAGTCAGGCGACAGGTAAGGCATTCAAATAATGCATTAAATTGGGTAAGAGGGGAAGTGACATGATTTCCTGCTGTTCAAGAACACTATTTTCAATATTTTTCACACATACAGGTCTTGAAACTAAAAACCAAACCAAAATGTTCTCTCAGAATCACTGGCCTTCTCCATCCATCCTCCTTTCCCATAAAGTGCTTCTCCTTCCTTACTTGGGAAGTGTGCAGACAGGTGGCTTTGATCGAATGATTTCCTTGTTGACAAGTTCTTTCTCCAGGTCTCCTCCAGCCAAACACCAGAGATAATAAACCTCTTCAATTGATCTTTCTGCTAGGTAATCACTATCTTCATCTATTAGGAGAAACCACATAAAAATGAGTTACAGCTTTTTAGGCAGCTTGTATTTCTTCCTACCACCCTAAACACATTGTGGAGAAAAAAAATTATGCTTGAAAGGTCCTAGACCTTAATGTGAAGTTAGAGGAAAAGTGATCTTCCCTTTGCAAGTGCCCTTTCGGAAGATTTAAGAAAAGAGCAGACGGGCAGGAGTCAAAAAAAAGCAAGTATTTCTGCATTTTGCCTTGGTGCCAGAAAATAGAACCAATCAGATAAATACATTTAAGTGTGGACTTTTGCTTCATGTGTCTTTAAAAAAACCCCAAACACTATTTTGTACACAGCACAGTGCTAAGAGTAAAAATAAGAAACTAGTGATTCATACTGAGTAGTAATAACCTGTTTTCCCTTCACATACCATACCCATAGTAACAAGGTATAAAATCTTAGTCTCCAAAAATTATATAATGAGATTTTCTAAACATGTAGAAATTTCTGAGTTCATCAGAAAAAGTCAATGAGGACTTAAGAGTGGTAACACTTTCAGCATACTGTAGTTTTAAACTTAGAAATGTCGTCTTTTATTCTAGAATGTGACCTCTTTCACAAGGATTTAGTTTTCCAATACTTCCAAAAATCATCTCGTGGCATGATCCAGCAGAATCCAATTACCAATTCACAACACAATTGAGTGAAAAAAAGCTACCTTGTACATGCACATGTCCAAATTCTAAAGGCAAAAGATGACATTGATATTCCAAGCTGGACTTGAATACTAGCGATAACTATTTATTCCCACAGGTTGAAGCACAAAATAAAAGATGCCCTCCTTTGACCTGCACACATCCCTCAAAACACGTTTGCCCGTATCTCTGCCCATTAAGCAACTTAGTACAAGAATGTAGTATTGGAACATTTAATAGTTTCTCTCCAACAAAGCATTCAAAGAAAATGCAAAAACATTTTATTTTCCTTCCCCCTCCAATGACATTTATCCCACTACCTGCTTTTACCTTTACATAATTGACTTATGTCTTCAGGAAGCGTTAAATTAGCACACCTTGGAGAAGATGAGAACAGACCAGCAGGTTTGTGGAAGGGAGGATACACTGAGGATACTTCACTGAACAAACTGTCATGCAGCAATTCCTCTGGAGTTGGCCTTGAATTAAGAAGAGAATAAAACACTAAGAGTAAAGTGCTTCCAAAAATGTTACATTTCAGTACAAAATGTCCCCAGTAACAAATATTAGCAAGTTATTTTAAATTATATTGGATTTCAGAAATTTTAATAGCAAAAATGTCTACCAATTTTGTTCAATTCATGATGCATAACGCACCACGCAGTCTGTTTACAGCCCAAGTTCAGATCTCACCTCCATTTAATGTACATAGCAACTATTTTATTAATTCTCCTTTAATTCCTCTAATCAGAGATGGAAAAATGCAAATGCAAAGCCTTGATTAAAGAACAACAGCATACTTCAGTTTTCAGAAGAAAGCTGTGGTGGACTGACATAATGAAAAAGTACTTTGAAAGAAGAGATTTGAAGAAAGCAGCCCTAATTCTGGCTACAACAGAGCTATAGTAACCACCACGAACTTCCAGATATGGAATCAGTAAAAGCTGTGAACTTAGAGCTACAAATGCCTGAATAGTTTTCCCCCAAAATACTCTCAAGGTTTTGCACACTTGATTTCGCCCCCCCGCAATTCTTGTCCTTTAAACATTGAAAAGCAACAAACCCAAGAATTTCTTATAGGTAGCACAAATCGTCAGTATTTCAGAAAAGGTTCAGCCACAGGTCTTCTAATTTCATAGTATCCCAGCAGAGTTTACCAGGCGTTTGGACTGAATACTTGCCTCTTAGAAGGTTGGAATGTAAGGCATTTCTTCAGTAGAGCTATAATATTTTCAGAAAGGTCCTGGAACGTAAGAAAAATATGGAGGAGGTCTGTTTATTACTGTCTTAATTCAGCAAGCCACTTAGCTCACACTTAACTTTTAACACACAGGCTATTCCTTTGAGGGCAATAAAATTTCACACCTACACATACGAGGTTACCTATGTCAGACCAAAATGCTGGGAAAGTTATTTTTCTCACCCCCCAACCCTGCATTTGCTTTGGGGGAAAAGAAAAAAATCTGAAAAATTTGCAATGTATGTGGCTTTTTATTTTTATTTTTTAATTTAGATATTCTGTACCCAGCTTGAAACAATGCAGTACCTGAGAACTCCCTTCTGCTAATAGTCAGAATCCCTTTACACAATGTCTCAAAATATACAGACACTAAAATTCAGTGATTAATTTTGGGGGTGGGGAGGAGTTGAATTGTATAAACCTACACTATCAGAACGTGTAAAGTGGACCAGATAGAAGGCTAAATTTCTAGAAGAAAAATACTTAACCCCCAACACTTTAAAGAAAATTTATAACTTATTAAACTATCCAGAGAGCATTAACATTTAGTGAGGTTGTCAATAATTTCAGGAAAGAATGAATATTACCAGTACTGGCTATTTGAAAGGATCTTAGATATATAGTTTAGACTTCAAAATTTTTCCTATTACTGCAATACATCAAGTGACCAAATAAGTAAAAAAAAAAAAAAAACCAACATACATATATGTGAAATGCTATGCAACAATAATAAAATTTTTTGGATAACACAGCATGGAAGCGCAAACTAGTTCCACAAACCTTAATAATATCAAGGCAACCATGTTCTTCAGCCAATACAGTTACAATATCATCTACACAGCCTTTGAAAAACAAACAGAACAACAAAAGGTTAAAGACTACGAAAAAAGTGATACCAATTAAACAGGATATCAGATAAAACCCCACCCCAATAAAAAGCACTTAACTTTGGCTTTTTATTGACATTGCCACATCACCTGAGAGTAAATTCTCAAAATTAGAAATGAAAATTATCACCACCTATGCAGACAGAAAATTGAAGCCTAAGAAAGTTAAGTAGCACATCTAATTTAACAGTGAAAATCTTTTTGCAGGCTTAGTAAATCCAGAGTGCCAGTCTCTGCCAAATAACTTAAAACAGTCTTTCCACTTACCAAAAAAAAAAAAAAAATCCCTGAAAGAACTTAAGAATACCTGCATATAGAAGCTCAAAGTAATTTTCATTTTGTTGCTACTTGCAGGTAATACGAGCAGTATTTTAGAACTTGTTTTCAACACATTATTGAGAAAATAATTCCCAAGTCAGGACATGAATGTTTTTCAGTGGATAAAGGCTACCAATAACTTGCATTCAACTTGAAGGGGACTGAAATGCTTCAGGAAGCTTTGTTGACAAATCACTTAACCAAAACAGTCAGAACTTCAGCACCTAAGCACTAACTGCTCAATGAAAAAGATGTCTCCACTGACAGTAACTAACTTCAACAGTATCACTATTTGCTCTGGATAACAACAACTTACTGATAGTCCTGGTGTCGGTTGGGATAGAGTTAATTTTCTTCCTAGTAGCTGGCATAGTGCTGTGTTTTGGATTTAGGATGAGAATAAGGTTGATAACACACTGATGTTTTAGTTGTTGCTAAGTAGTGCTTACACTAAGTCAAGGACTTTTCAGCCTCCCATGCCCTGCCAGCGAGAAGCTGGGAGGGGGCACAGCCAGGACAGCTGACCCCAACTGGCCAAAGGGACATTCCATACCATGGGACGTCATGCTCAGTACATAAACTGGGGGGAGTTGGCCGGGGGGCAGTGATCGCTGCTTGGGGATGGGCTGGGCATCAGTCAGCGGGTGGTGAGCAATTGCATTGTGCATCACTTGCTTTGTATATTCTTTTACCATTATTATTATTTTCCCTTCCTTTTCTGTCCTATTAAACTATCTTTATTTCAAACCAAGGTTTTACTTTGCCCCCCCCCCCCGATTCTCTCCCCCATCCCACTGGGTGGGGGGGAATAAGCGAATGGGTGTGTGGTGTTTAGCTGCCTGCTGGGTTAAACCACAACACTGAGAAAGCTTCAAATTCATGCCCTTCCCCTCCCCATGGTTATACTTAAACCCCACAAGAAATCAAATTTTAAAAGCCACAAAACAGTCCCACTTCCAGACTAATCTACATTAAGCAAAAATTCCACATCTACAGTAATGTTTGATAGTCTTTTTATTCTCTGCCTTCCTCTGAGTCCTGCTTCTACCCGCTTGGGATTTGGTACACACGCACTGCTAGTGTGGGGACAGTTTTATTTAGTGTCAGACAATTTCTAACTCATTTCAGAAACCTCCTGCAACACAAAACAACAAATAACTATTGAAATTACAACCTTTCCTAAGCATTATTTTTTATAGTTTGCCCTTACTCTAACATACTCACAGCTCATCTGCAAAGTTATTTTTCCTGGCACCCACCTCTGTACCTTACCTAGACAAGCAACCATGCTTCAAATGCCTATTTAATTCTGGAGATGAAAGCTGACGAAGGTAAAGTGCCTTAGGTCTGAGCATCACAAGCTGACTAGTCTGTAAAGCTCTAATTATAGAACTGCTTGGAAACTTAAAAAATTGATTTTGTGCTACTTACCTAACATAACTATAAATTTCAATCTTTCTGCTATCTCCAAACTCTGGAATAATTTTCTCCCCTAAATGAATAACAAGATCAAATCAACAGTTGAATGCTACCACATAAAAATATTTAGATAGCATACACACCCATCTATATACAGAGACAGTGAAATAAGCTTCTACACAGGAATTTTAGATTTAGGAAAACTATCTGTGAGAACAGAAAACATTATTTACCCCAACTATACCAGAAACAGTTTCATGCCATCATAAAGAAAATTGTATCATTTTATAACATCTCTTAACTGGAACAAATGCAAAACCAAAAAAATATGCAAAACAAAGCCCCAAGCTGCCTTAGCAAACCTGCAGGTTTATTATTAACTCACTAACAGGCTTTCAAAAACTGTATTTTTTCCAACGTGAGCATGAACAAAGGTAGTTAATTACTAAACATGGTAATCATCGTAGCTTGTATTATTGCACAGTGCTTTTGAAAAGTCATCTGAAAATCCCTTTAAAGGTGTTTCAGAAAATATCATTATTGCATTTTTAAGAAAAGGTACTTATTCAAAACAATAAGTAATGACCTATGAATACTATGCAAATTTACAGAAGAGCAGAACATGCAAAAGAAGACTATTTCCAATGTCCTGATCTAATCACTATATAAAACAGGTTCTTGACCATGCAATTGTCTGACAATATAGTTATCTTATATAAGTGAGACTAAATATCAATATTGAGGTATTTGCTAGATCATACCTCCTTACAGAATGTTGCTGTCTTTGAATGAAAGAAGTCCAGTTTAAGATATACAAATAGTAAAGATTATGCTGTCATAATTTATTGCAACTTCTAGAGTCAAATAAGCATTTTCCAAATAAACCCTTAATTCTGTACAGCTGCTCTTTAAACTCTGGTGATAAAGCAGATTCGCCCTTCTCTTCCTCTCCATGAAACTTTATTAGTTTCTCGTCCTGTCCAAGGAGAATGAGGGCATGACAGCAATGGTTGTCTCATGCTTAAAAGCACAATTGAAACAACAAATTATCTAGAGAGACCTCTTGGTTCAGAAGCTGGTCCTCGCTAAGAATTCAATAATGCAATCACATCATTGGGGCTTAACAGGCAGCTGCCCTTCATGGTTAACACATATACCAAGCCAATATGCATCCTACTACTGAACCACACCAATACTGTCCAGGTAGGAATGGCTAACATACTCTGATATTTGGACTCGGGTGATGGGCAAAGTGTCATTACCCCCAGACTCAAGAGCAATCAAGTTAATGTAACTATTCCCCAAGAGTTACAATCAAGAGAATTATCCTCTTACATACCACGCAAAGCTCAAATAATATTATACCAAGAGACCACAGATCTGATTTAGGGCCAGAAGGCAGAGGCTTCTCACACTGAGTATGATCACTTGGTTTGACTATTCCCTGCGCAATTACTTCAGGTGCCAGATATGATGGGTACCTAGAAAGATGCAGCAACATTAAGCAATGTCCTGTCTGTCCAAAAAAAACTACCTTTCAGTTACAGTAATCAAAATAATTTTGCATTCTAAGAAACCAGAATTCATAGCAATGCAGACTGTTCTATTTTATTCGGTCAAAATCCACACACTGCAGCAATCTTTCACTCCAATTGCAAAATACATAGTGCCTACTACATAAAAGGTCAAATCTTAATCACTAGCTCTATCTTTTTGTGAGAGGAAATAACAGCAGCTTTCAAAATAGTATGTCTACATATCTCAAAGAAAACGTACATTGAATTTCAGCACTAGTACATTAAATAAACGTATCCTAGACCCGTTTTGGGGGTGGTGGCAGTATTCCCCTCCATTGACAGTGTTCCCATCAAATAACTTTTGAATTTGTGAAAAAAGTAACAAAAGGTGCTGAGGACACATTCTACCTGCTGCTAGATCATTTAAAAATAACATTATTGCTTTTTCTGTCAAGAATCCATTATAAAACTTAAAAAAAAAAATCTGACATCACCTTTTGAAGGGAAACATTATTACTTCTTTTGGGCATGTCTTTAAGAATCTGCTTAGTATTTCAATTGTAAACCACATGACACCTCAAAAAACCAAAAAGTGGCAAGGAAACAGTACAACAAAGCATGTCACTTTGGCTAGACAGTAAGATCACTCGAAAATAAATCACAAAATGATAAAGAGACAAGAGGCCTACAGTGGTGTGCAATAGCGAAGCACTGATTGTGTTTTCTCCTAAATTTGAAAAAAGATTGTACCTCCAGAATCTGAGTCACAGGGAACTACCAGCATTTGAAGGCAAATCTAGGCAACAAGGACTGACATCACATTGTTACAGTAACATGCTTGCATGGTACCCATTCTCTGTCTTTCATTAATTTCACCTAGTCAGATGATAACCTCTTCAGTGACATTACCAAAAGCTTCTGCGTAAGGGGTGTATGAAACATATGAATTAAAACAACAACCTATAACCTCTGCATACAACACATTTTTGAAGATGATTCCCCAAAACATAAATATATTGCCTGAAAAAATGCATCCCTGATATATTTGTATTGTGTCATTACATCCTTACCCTATAGGGAAATCAACATCAACACCTTGAGCAGTCATATGGTAGAGCCCAAATTTAGCCAACTTCACATGCCCCTGAAAAGGAAAAAATAAATGATCAAGAGCAGCAGAATCCAACATTGGAAGAATCTGTGTTTAAGTTAAAAAAAAAAAAAAATTTCAAGCTGTATTAGCTGTCAGAAGACAGATACCTATAAAAAGTCACCCTCTCACATTTCTGTCTCATCATCTCATCAGGCTGAGGGGAGACCTCATCGCGCTCTACAACTACCTGGAAGGAGGTTGTAGCGAGGTGGGTGTCCATCTCTTCTCCCAAGTAACAAGCGATAGGACGAGAGGAAATGGCCTCAAGTTGCGCCAGGGGAGGTTTAGATTGGACGTGAGAAAAAATTTCTTTACTGAAAGAGTGGTTAAACATTGGAACAGGCTGCCCAGGGAAGTGGTTGAGTCACCATCCCTGGAGGTATTTAAAAGACGGGTAGATGAGGCGCTTAGGGACATGGTTTAGTGGGCATGGTGGTGTTGGGTTGACGGTTGGACTCGATCTTAGAGGTCTTTTCCAACCTTAATGATTCTATGATTCTATTATGCAGAACTCCACTGCAAGTTAATAAGGTGCTTATTTCTAATGCTTTTACTTTCCAAGAGCATTAAGTAATCGCCTTGTTTGGAACACACAAGAAAATCAGAACTTTGTAAGCTACAATATAATTTCAGTAAATTAAAAAGGCTTAAATACTCTATTGAACATCTTTCCTGTTTGAAAACTGTTCAAAATCCTGTTTGAATCCTACAGCTCCCTAAGTATTACCACTATACCCTCACCTTTTCATTTCCATTTACCATTACCAAATTTTCCATTTACCCAGTCTTGCTCCTCCAGTCCTTCCCATCAACTCATTACTATCTTGCTCTCCTTAACTGTATCAACACATATTTCAAACAAACAAGTTTTCCAGGTGCTTGCTTTTATTCTGTGGAGGCAGAAAGTTAACACCAAAACTACAAAAAATAGGCACAGAAGTTGAACTGAGGTATTGTTTCTGCTAGATTTTGAATTATACGCAGCCAGCCTGCATATGGCGCAACAGTGAAGGCTACATCAGCAAGCTATTCAAAGTGCAGGAGAAAAGTTCAGAAGTTTATGGTCTCATGGCCCTCTTTTGTTCTTTTATTGATTTTAGGAGTATCTTAAAATCCTGAAGTACTTTTGCTTGTTAGAGCATTATTATGATTTTCATTTGTCTGCAAGTATATAAAAAAATAGTGTTCCTTCCTTCCTTCTTCCTCTTTTCTTTCTGCCTTCTAAGGGGAAAATCTAGCTATTCTATCTAAACTAAGAAGGGGAAGGAGAGAGGGGTTATGCAGACAGTTTAAGCTCTTTAGCTGTCAGTTCAGATGAAGCGACTGCTCTGAGTACAACAGCAATTAATTTCTCTCAGCTTTTATGAGCAGAACCTGTATTTCACACTGCCAACTCAATAGTTTGTGACAACAGAATTGACAGACACTGGAATTTTAATAATTTAACATGAACAAAGAAATATGTTGATATCTTAAAAGTCAAATATCAGATCACCATGAAACACAGGAAATATTATTAACAGTTATTTAGCCAGAAGAAATATTTTCCTATTCAAACAGCTAGGAAAGTCTTGTAACTAGTTACAATGATGACAAGTAGGCTGAGATTACCACCTTAAGAAGAAAAGGGTGAAAAAAGTGGTTTGGGAGAGAAGAAAATGGGAAAAGAGAAAAATAAAATCTGAAATACATTTGAAATTTAGGAAATGTGGGAAAACTGTAGTTTTAAAAAACAAACAAACCAAACACCCTTCCAGACATGCAATTTTTTTCCCCATCAGAAGGACTGTGACTGCCCAGTCTCCATATATGACATAGCATGCTACTTGTTGGCAGCAAGAGGAAAAAACAAAAACCAAACAAAAACATAGATTTATTCCTGTAGCTGTACCTTTCGATCCAAAAGAATATTGCAAGGGGAGAGTGCTCGGTGGACCATTCCATGTTTGTTCATATATTGCAAACCTTGCAAAACCTCATATGCTATGCATAAGATCCTTGAAGAGCTGCAAAAAAACCAAACCAAACCAAAACCAAATCAAAAAACCTCAGAAAAACCACATGTTACACTGAATGTTTCCCTTTTTAATTTGTAAAAATGTAGAGTGTTTCACAGCTATTCCAAACACAAGTGAGACATTTACAATTCCAGAACAGTTTAAGGAATCAACACTGAATATGGTAGGGTATGTTCAGTGCCATACACAACTCCTCAGTATCCCACAACTAGGTTTCTTCACGCTCAACTGGTCCTTAAATACAGCAGAAAATGGTGACAAAGTATAAAATATTCTCTGTGATAGGAACAATGACATATACCTCAACTAATCTGGGAAAAAAAAATCCCAACCCTCCTTTATTTTTATTTGTGCTTCCTAAGTCTGCTATTGATGTTCATAGAAAAGTTGAACTGAACAAAAGTTTCTGAAACTCAGATGTTAACTGGAGCTTATCTAGGAGATAGTGTAGAGGCACAGCTAGATCATACCTACAGTCTTTGGTCATCTCAACATCTAAAACAAGAAACAAAAGAAAGGGCAGAAAACTTCATTTTCAGCACATTTTGTTTTACAACCTTGGAAGCATCAACCTTACCGTCTTTGGAAAGAAACGATGAAGTTTACCATCCAAACCATTTTGACATAGCTATGTATTTTGACAAAAGTTATCATTTACTATAAGAACTGATAGCCCTAAAGAGGAGTTTCTGTGAACAAGTGAAGAGGAATTTGTACAGAGACCACCAGTATTAGGCTTCCAAAGTGCACCCAAAATGAGAACAAAAGGCACACATCTAATGTCACACAGAAAGATTCCTTTTAAGTTTTTACCCTCCTCATTTCCTGCCCATTCCCCCTCAGAGCACATTTCAGGTCTTTTTGGCAACTTTATCTATGAAGACACTGGTTTACAAAATGTCCAGAAAACAAAGCATATCTACTTATAAAGGCCTAACTTTACATCCCCATTTTTTTAATTCATTGTTAAAGAATAACATACAATAGCATTCTGGACAAGGCTCACCACCTTCTCTTGCTTATTAAAAATTTGTGCAACAGCAAAATGAGGGCGAGCATTACAGACTAGTGAGAGTAACAAGCCAACTAGCTGACTAGACACCAAAATTAATTTCTTTAATAAAGGCTTTATTAGCTGCTATTCACACCTGACGGAATGCCAAAATTTGTCACAAGAGTAAATAGCTGGATTTTGACAAAAGCCACAATTCCAACAAAATCTGAGACTAGGGCAACACAGAAATACTGAAAAGAGCTGTTTTAATAATAGTCTGAGGCCACCATTAAGTTACCTTACACAGAGCTATTCTCTAGACTCTGACCTTTTTCCTGGAAGGACAGTTCTGTACTACTTTACACTAGTTGTGAATATATACTTTTAAGTTAAATTTTAAGCACAAAGGGAATCTATTCTAACATATGTCCACACTGCTGTATCTTAGATCATAGCATTTGGAAGTGATTCTCAAGGTCTTAGCAATTCAACCCAAACCACATGGCTAATAACCACAAATACAAAACAAAACCCCACAACTATCTCGCTCCTCCCTCACTGGCACTTTTTTCTTCCCCATCCCTCCCAGCCCCAAGTTATATAATACAGCTCAGCATCAGACACCACTAGCTGCATAGTGTTTCCTCCCAGTCATTCTCAGGCAGAGATACAACTGCAAAAAGTTTACCTCACAAGCCTTCAGCTTCCCTGTATAGTTTTTTGCCTGCAACGCAAATATTAACGATAATGGTTGCAAACAGAATCCTCTCTCACTTTTTGCACTGCTTTGCAAAACAAGACGTGAAAAATAAATGATAGAGAATTCATGTTTCCAGTGAGGAAACAATTGCATGTGAACAATCAGTACATCATAAGGTATTTTAGCCTAACAAGTGTTTCTTTATATTTACCTTTATTTTTTAATACAAAGTGCAATTTTGTGGCCGTTGTGCCTGAGGAGTGCAGTGTGCTCTGGTGGCACTAGGGGGCCTCAGCCACCCATTTATTCTCCATGTGCTCTTGTAATTCATAAAAATAGAACCCGGGCAAATGCCTGAAAATACTGCTTTTGGATTCTTTGCTCTTTAAGATAAATCCTCCGTGGCATTGCAACGACCAGCAACGCATGAATGATAAGTATTTTTCATTGCACATAATTCTCAGTGTTCTTAAGCTCTTGATGCCACCCTGCTGGGCAGAAGTGTTCAGCCAAGTACCTCACCCTCAAGCTGAAGCACGTACACCACCTCTCCAGGAGTAAGGGAACTCTGTATAACACACTCTTCATAGTGCTGTTGCACATTATCTAGTTCTTATTTCATTTATGAGGCAAAACACACTGTTTGTGGTTTGCATTTAATTGCACAGGGCCTGACAACACCACGCATCACTGTTATCGAGTGCAAGAGATCTCTCTGCTTTAAACTCCCCAAAGCCAAGCGCAACAGCAGTCCCTTGCCTCACTGGAGATGACTACCAAGGCTATCCCCTTGCTTCAGTGGCACTCAGCTCTCTCCCAGTTTCTGCAGCCACTGTCAACACTGCAAGCATTGCAACAGGGTTCTGCAAGTGCAGAAGGTGCACTCATGAAGCTGCTTCCAGGCTTCAGGTTAAGTTGACCTTCAAAAAACCCCCATAAATATAAAAAGAAAACACAGGCCTGAGTGAGGAGGACATTTACAATACCCAATGTTGGTGGCGAGGTCTGAGCAGATTCAGAAACCTTTTGCCTTATTAACTGGAAGCCTGTTTTTCAATACACTAGCTAGTGTCGACCTATGATAGGTCTAGAGGAGTTTAGCCACTGGGGCTCTTGAACTGCAGAGGTTTCAGCACCCTCCTTTAACAGGAGGTGGGGGAAAAAGCCAACAGCAAAAGCACTAGAAACAACACAGGAGAAAAGGCAGCAAAATTGAGGCATGGCAGGTTTGACACCAACCATGCTACGCCACTGATCTAACGAGAGCTGTAATGACAGTTGTGTGGCATGAAATATCCTGTTCATCTCAACAGCTGATGATTGCGGTTGTGACTTTAAACTACTGTGAAGCAAATCATTCCACTGCTCAAGGCAGATACGGCAGGAGACAGTAAGTAAAAGCATGAAAGTGTGAGATGCACTTCAACAACTGGCAGATCTGAAGGGGCACTAGTTGTCTTCAGTTTCCCAGCTCTCCTAAAAAGACTTGTTTTAAGGTTCTTTTCCTCTCCACCAATGCAAGAAAGAGAGGAGCAACAGGAGTTTCTCTGCAAAACGAACACTTCACAGACAGAAAAAAAAAAAAGCATGATCTCTCTACAACTACCAGCACATTTTCAAGGAGCAGGCTTCATTTTAATCCTGTCTGGATACCAACAAATCTACTCAGCTGTAGCCTACTCAGCTAGGCTTTTGAAAAGGGGTTCTCTTCAAGTGAAGAGATTGCACACTGATGTAAAATCAAACTGCTTGGATTTAATCATCGCCTGCTTTTTCCTGGTTTGGAGAAGAAGAAACGTAGCCACAAAAAGGAGCCATTTTGTGTTCCTTCATTCTAGAACTGAAGAACTAAAAGAATGTAAGGATTAAAACCAATACCAGGTTTAGGTCTGTAACTTGAATTATAGAACCATAGAGCAAAGGAAGCACAAAGGGTAACCGAATTCCTCCCTCAGAAATTCATCTGTAAGTAGGGGGAAAAAAAAAACCCTCTACAAGTTGATATAAGCAAGTTCAGCCAACAGTACAAAACCAGCATGGTTAAGAGAGGCATGTGCATGGCATTTGTGGGTGGAGAGAGAAGGGAAGACGACTTAAAAACCCACAAAAATGAGGACTGTTTTATTACCTCCAGAATTTGTCAGACCAAAAGCTATACCAGACAAATGACTAATTTCCACACTGTAATAGTACACAGGTGGCTGCATTGTGCCTTCACAAAAAAGCATTAGCTTTTCCACTTAGCAGTCAGCCTGATCTCCAGCCTGTTGAATTCTTACTGTTAAGGGCACAAAGCCATTTTCTGGAAGTTTACTTCAGGAATAATGAACCTAACCTGTCAGGAAACAGATGTTTTAGCAGAGTTTCAATCTATTATGGTGCTGTAAATGCACTGATGAAATAATCTGATTGCTTAGGACATTTTTGTCACTTTTTGGATTCGGGGGGGGCAGAGATTCTTCTCAGTGCACCCATTACAGTCTTCCATCTGACTGACAACAGCTTCTGGGCCAGGGTGAAAGGGAAAGTTGTACTAGAAGAAATTGGCATACTGAGAGTCTTACCTTTCTTCAAAAGGATCAGATTTTAACAAACAGAGAGAGGGGGAAAGAGGGCTTTATCAGAAACCAAGTAAAGACAATAAGCCCCTAAAATAATTAGTGGAATGGAGAGCTAAGAGTGAGCATACTTACCCAGTAGTGACAGAGCAGTACCTGGGAACAAGTATCTAGGGAGAATTGCCCAAGCCATAGGTCAACATAAGCACAAGATCAAACAAAGAAGGTTGGAAACACATTTAGAAATTAGAAAGGTTATGACAGAAAGGTGGGATTCTGAATTTTTGCAAAAAAACCCAAACCCAACAATATTACCTGTGTATTATTCAGTTTGAATGGTTATTTATTAACTTATTATTTGTGATTATTAATGGGAACAATAATGCAGCTGCTTGTAGAAGCAGGAAGCTAGACTCCAAGATAGGATGCCCTAGGAACAAACAACTTTCTGCAACTGATTATTTCCATTTTAGGTGTAGTTACTGGTCATCCAAACCCTACAAATGGTCATACTAGCTCAGACCAAAAACTGTTTGAGACCACTATCCTGTTTCCAAAAAAGATGACAGGCAGATGCCTAGGAGAGAAGGAATACAGAGCAAGCATATATGAAGTGTTCCCTGATACTTCCTGGATTCCAACTTCTTTAATTCAAGCTTGCTTCTGGGTTTAAAAAAAAAAAGTTTGCCGCCTCAGCATCACGTCTGATAATGTCAGAACATAAAGTAACCCCTGCAAGCCTCAACAGCTCTTGTAACAAGATACCCATTATTCCAAGTCCTTCATCCATGTTCACAGAATATTGCCCACGAGTTACTGTGGAAATTCACAGCCACCACATATTCTGTTGGCAAGATCTCCTTGCTGTCTATTTTATCACGAGGTTCTCTTCATGGTGCTCTGTTGCTCTAATTTCCAGAAAGCCAATTTTAAATTTCAGCTTCAAGCAAAGAAAACAATTACTTAACACCAGAGTAGGAAAAGTGATTTTGGAAAAATGCATTTGACAGCCAGCAACAGTAGTCCTAACATATACCACAGATTACTGAAGGGAAAATAGAAACTACTTGACGCGTGACATCTTGAATATTTAAGAACAAGAGGACTGTAGATCATACAGTTGGAAATCAGAGATGGGTGGGGTCAGGAGACTTGACCTATTAAACTGTTGGAATAAAAGAATTCCAATGTGAGAAAAGAAACAATGAAAAGAGATAAAATTTCAGCATTCATGTCAGTATCATGGAAGTTACAGGTTACACAAGTTTCTTTTCCTCCAGTTTAAAGGAAAATTAATGCCAATCTGCACATGAATTCACTGTATTCATCGTCTTTAACAGAAGTGCATTCATGGCATTAACTGGAATTACATCTTCCCCATCCTTTTTTGGTTCTGCAATAAAATAGTTCAACATGAAAGAGTAATCAAGTATCTCAAAAGATCTTCCTGCCTGCTTGCTGTCTCCAGTCCTACCTTCTCCTAGACAAAGCTATCTCCCCTTTTGATGACTTTGACACAGGCAGCTGTAGCTATTACAGTGTAGTTAACTAGAACACATAGATGTACCTGCACAACAGTACAGGAGCAAAGATGACTAGGGCTGGAGGCCAAGTGGAAGCAGCAGCAAAATCTCGGGGAAAGGAGAAATATTTCTGGTTGTTACAAATGCATTTGTGGTATTTTTAACTGGTTATGGCCAGTTGTAAATTCCACTTGCTTTTATGCTATTGTAACAGTCAACAGGGAGTACCTAATCCATTTTGTAGAAGGAAGAAAGCTGAGCCTGGAAAGTACTGACAGTGCAATCAACACTTAATGGACTGTTTTGAGTAAGAGTTTTTCATCTAGTGAAATGAACTGAGGCCCCACTGGAATTTGGAATGACACAGGACTGGCACCAGAAAGCAAGCCTCATCATCTACTTAAGTGTAGAGCGCCCTGTAATTTTTGTACCTACTGGAGATGTATGTGTGGATTAGTGTTAAGTCATGCTTCTTCCATGCAGTGGTAACTCAAGGCAAGAGGAAATCGATAACAAAAACTGGAACTAGAACTATTTTGACTTCCCTCAGGAAGGCAGAGCAAGACCATATGGGATAAGATTATGCTGATGATACCAAGTTCCAGAGTTTCTCTTTCCTCAGACTTACAACTCATGGGTACACACACAGAAATGCATGCTTAAGGAAGTCCTTTATCAAATCAGTGCATCTTGTTCTAACACTGCTGTATTATTGCTGTAAACAAGTAAACTCTAGAGGAAGAGAATCTCAGCCACCAGGAGTCTTAAGAAGCTTATGGCACTGATACACAGGAGCAAAAACACGGGTTCCTCTTCCAAAGAGGAGTGTCAGACAGGGTCTGCCCTGCGGAAGCACACCAGAGCAACACAAACCAGCAAAGTCATCAATCACTACCCCAGAACTTGTGAAACTAACACACATTTGGAATTCAGGAAGGAGATTCATCACAAAAAATTGTGTCTGTTCAAAGTGGAACGGAACCAGGTTGCGAACAGATGTAATGTTTCTGAACTCATAAAAGTGACAATATTTCAATACAAGCAAAACTATAAAACAAAGAAAATGACATTTGCAGTTAGTTCCATTACTGCCAACAATGCAGATAGACTGGTTAGGAGTGGTGTGGCCAAGTGGTTACAGCAAAGGATAAAATTTGGGTATAATCCCAGCTGAGACAATCACTACACTGACCTCAAGAAAGCCATCTGACCTCCTTATGCCTCAACCAACCAGCTGGAAAACTGGATAAAAAGCAGGACTGGGTTGAAAACCAGATGTGCAGATAAATTGGGTCTTCCTGGGTAAATAAATTACAAAATACCCTATACAGAACATAAAGAGTTTGATGCAGGTGGGAATGGTTTATTTAGCACTTTATTATGTGTTTGATTAAAAAATGGCACTAGGGACCGAGATTGTAAACACTGCCAATTTACTTGGAAATGCATTCACATTATCAGAATGAAATGAACTGGAAGGGAATGCAACAAGCAGAGAATACAAGACAAAAAAATGAATTTTATAGGCAGAGTCCTCAGAAAGTCTCTAACTCATGCACAGAGGTATTTCACACGGGATATCTTCAACAAGTTTCATATTGCTCATCTGAGGAAACTCAGAAAGTCCTTTCATTCCTTTTTTAAAGTTCTAAGCTGCAAGCATGACTTTAAAAGCAACACAAATTATGTTACGTTTTTATGAAGGTCTCAACTTGTAATGTACAATAAAAAAGTCCATAAAACAATGGATGAAGGCACAGATAAAGAACAACTTCATATATAGAGCAGATTGTACACAAAGATTTTTAATATAGACAGGTGATTTTCTGGATCATTACCACTCTGAATGATTTAAGTGTATCTGCTCCTCATAAAGCAAAAAATTTAAAACATCGCACCTTGAACTCCTTTAAGACCTCAAGCATTCATCCCATAAATTGGGGGAGCAAATGAACAAAGTCCTTTTGAAAAGTAAGCACACCTTATAAAGCACCATCTTAATGAAATCTCTAGTGCCATCTGATTTAATGCACGGAAAGGGAAAGGCACATCCACATTCCCAGTTTTTGGGAATGATTTTGCCACTGATTAACTTTTGAGAAGTCATTTTTTGCATCTTAGCCTCAGCTGGCACATATGTAAAAGGTATAATAATGATACTTTTCACTGGACCAAAAAGTGCAATGGAATAAACAAAATTTCAATCACCACATGTAAAGATTAGGTAAAGTAGCTCTCATTTAAAACCAGATCACAGACTCTGCATTCCTATCACAGACTATACATTCTGTGATAACTAACACAATAGAACTAGATGCACAGGACAATAAGAGAACAAGAGCTAATGGGATGAAAACCAAGACAATGACCTCAAAATATAGAATAAATAACTTCAATAGCATTATATAAATGTATCATACATCACATTGCCAACATTTCATTAAAGGAAACAACATATCTCACATTCTCCTCTCCTTCTCCAAAAGGAGTGAACTGGTAAAATGCAGGAGTAGGATTAAGATCAACTGAAGTCAGATCTCCAAAACCCTTTGTTTTGTATTCTTTTGGACTTCATCTGAACAAATACATGCACCTTTAAAGGGCCACACATTCTGTGATCAACAATCCTGGCAAGGTCTATCACAATCTGACAGACTCAGGAAACCAATCAGAGGACATATAAAAAGCAAATAAGAGAATTAACTGCAGCTAGGATACTCTTCATTTACAATAAAAGGCACCAAATCAGATCTTCAGCTGCTCAGGGGTGTCTTGTTAAGTTAGTACAAAACCAGGCATCAGATCCCATGCCCCAGGCAAGGACATTCCCTTGTATCTGAATGCACCAGCATCTAAATTTCTAGGCATAGGGTATGTTACATTTCAGCTCTCTAAAGTACAGAGGCCTTGACACTTGTCTATTAAACATTCACTATGCAGTAAATGGTACAAGTAGCGGTATTACCAGAGCCTTAAACCACACAATCATTGAAGGAAAAGTGACTTGTAAAGATGCATGAACAGTCACACAGTAGGCAGCGTGTATTTCCTTACCTTCCTCCATGTTAAAGTAAAAGATGTATCTGAAAAACAATTGCTGTTTGCATGCTGAAATGCCAACTGACAACTACAGAACAGCATCTGGCTCAGACCCTATGCTTTTGAAGACACCCAAGTCCGTAAGAAGTCTGAAAGTGACTTTTGCAGCAAGCAAACTTTGCTTGCTTCCCAAATCCTGCCCTGTCACAATTCTTACATACTAACAATCTTTTCAGACTTAAACACCTAATATTAAATGTTTAAATAGAAAATAGATGACGGGAAAAGTAATACACCTAGCAAAGATCACATCTAAATTATCTCAGTTTGGAAAGTTGAGGGTAAAACAAAATCATGGGTTTGGATTTTTCACCATAAGCTTTGTTATGAAAACAAAACCAACAACCTCATACCATGGGAACCATTAGAAAAGATAGGTGCCTGATTCAGAATGACTAATAAAGAAATAATAAGAAAAAAAAAATGCCACCAGGTCCACACATTCATGAAGCTGACTTCAGAAAAGAATAGTTCTACTACTACAACAAGGGGGTGGGAAGGATTACAAAAGCTCATGGTTACAACTATATAGATAAGATTTTTCTCTCAAAGATGAAGAAAATATTCTGAAGTAATCACATCTATGTCATCAAACTGTACTAACCTGGCATTTTAAAAAACACAAAATGATAGTTACAATACAATGGCAAGAGTTGGCAACACTGACTTTGCAGCAAAGAATTACATAAAAAGACTACTATGCATTTCAAAGTCCATGTGATCCCTGTAACTCACTAGTGACAGCACATCCTTTCAGCATATATGGCAGTATAAAAGGTGGTTATAGACTTGGGAAAGTGGGTATCAAGCACCAAAGCAAGGTGCTCCACAAAACATTTTCATCATCCCTCACCCAGCTACTCTTCACCTAGCTCATCGCAGCATTGTGCTGCTGAGAAATTTTGCTGATGCACAACTTGACAGATTCAGGATTATTGTAATTTAGGAAAACTGAAGTTGAGGAAATCTATTTCCCTTTCCTACAAAAAAACCTCTGAGGAACATAAACAGCAAAGATGAAGACCAAGAAGTAGTATTCTTGTTATGATATCACTTTTACACCAGAAAAGTTAAGATTCAGTTAAAACATATTAGCAACTGCCATACAACCAGAAGGCTATGGAGCTCTGGAATACCTTCACATCTGAGAGCACAGTTATTTTCAGGGTAAAATCCTTGCAACCCCCCTTCAAACCAATGATCAAAAGGGGAAGTTCTCCTTCATCTGTACGCTTCACACATGCTGTGAAGACATTGTTTCCAATGGCTGACGTTGGCACGTTAAGACTATCAAATCCAGGTATCAGTCAACGTACTCTCTACACAAAAATCCTATTTTGAGCTGAGGATCTCTGCCCAGCATTCACCTAACACAACATAATTTGGCCTGTTATTCTTTTCTACTGCTACAGATGTTTTGAGACTATTACTAACATAAAATGATGACTTCAATTAGACTAAATTTATAGAACAACATTCTTCCACATTTTTCCTGCAAAAACATATTAATGATTTAAGAAAAAACACATACTTAAAAAAACCTCACATTACATTATATATTGTCAATTACATAGTGTAATGTAAGCTTTTTTTTAAAAAGTATAATTTTTAAGTATAAGTGTTGACCTAATGTCAATTATGGCAACACTATGTGGACCTCAAGCATGCTTAAAGTGCTCTTTCAAGGGGAAGAGCATAATAAAATAATATTTATAGTCACCACAATCATTCATTGTAAAGGTTTTAAAAAAAAATATGATTTCCACTCTCCCTGTTTATAGTCAGATGATATCTTTAATGATTGCTGAATCCATGCTGAGAAACAAAAATAGTGTTTAATGCCCAGGCATTAATTTCTAATTGAACCAACAGAGTTATCAGAAATTATAGTAATTAACCAAAACTGCCCATCCTGTGTTGCTAGTCGACCCAATGAATATCCAAAAGTTACTCAAAGCTTTCCATACTACACTTAAAATAGACATACCATGTGCTCGTTCAGCAGCAATTCCGTAAAGTCAGCAAGTCTCAGTACTATTTGCATTAGTCACTCAAAATTACTGCTTTTCAAAGGTTTGCTGACAGGATACTGCTGATTAATTTCATCACTGCTTTTCTGCCTCCTCCCATTAAGAAAAGAGGTAATATTGCACAGAGTTTGCTAGTATGGTCTTTGCCAGGAAAAAAGGGAAGTGGGGTGGGTGGGAGGATATTACCAGAACTGCCTTACTGTGCTACAGTTAACTTAGTGCAGCTTCCTTCTATACACCAAGGCCAGAAGGAAAACATTTTCTTAATCAAAGGCACAGCCATGTACATATGAAAGAACAGCATCAGTGGGCCACCTTAGACTGTGCGTTTGAAGCACTGTCTTAATAAAACAAATGTTCACATGCTTGAGGTATGTTATTT
>NW_008825098.1:3906374-3915489 GCF_000699105.1 Pygoscelis adeliae
AGAAGATTCTTCTCCTGCCACCGCTGTCATTATCCATACAGAACTCAAGCCTCATAAACTGGAAGCTGTAACCTTATATCCACTTTATGAAGATAACTTTGATTTTACTAGGGCTGAGGATTCTCTGCTACAAAGATCAGTGTCACAGCAAGATTCCTTCAGAAACAAACACCAAGACAGCAACATTTTGAAGTTTTCATTCTGACGGGGAGTGGGACATAATCTACAACTCCGCAACCATATCATTATAAGACTAAAGGTCTTGTCATACTTTCAACTGCAAGCAGAGGAATTATTTTGAGATATCATTACTAAGAGGAAGCTTTCTAAGAAGTTTTTGTTTAGAGTGACATTATTCACAAGAAGAAAAAGTTAAAGATATTTTATTTGGAAACAATGCTTTTGGTTGAGTCTTTCAGCAGGGGCTTTCATACCTATATTATATAGTTCTTGGTTTATAGCAAATGTATGCATTGAAATAAATGAATTGGGGATACCCACAGAATTCCAAGTCTGCTTTAAGCATTCTCTATAAAAAAATTAATCGATAGTTTTCCTTAAGCCAATTTGTTTGCGTATTAGCTTCTCTACTTATAAGAACATGCATATGCACAGCATACACAGAGGACCGTAACAGTGGTTTTACAGTGCTAAACATTTTTTTCCCCATAAAGAAAAGCAAAACCAGTGTTTTATTACTTTTGTAAATGCTGCACCAGCAAAACAGCTGAAGTTGGCTTGTACCAGTTGTTTATCACCTTTGATAAAATTACAAGAGCAGAAGAAAAATGAGATTTCAGAAATCACCAGAAAATAAAATGAAGATAAGGTTGTCTGCTCAGGATTTGATGGAAATTTTGTACAGAAAGGCACCAAATGGCTAGCCATAGCCTAAGTATAGGAAAGAAACATGTCTCCAATGCTGATCTTATTTTTCATTATCATCATATTAAGTCTGCAGATCTCTGAAGATCAAAGTGACTGAAGAGTTAAAATAATAACACCCCCCCCCCCCAAAGCCTAGATTTCCTTTAGTGAGTTTTAAACCTGAATGACTTCTTCTGGAGACTACAAAATATTACTGACGGCAGACAGGAAAGAATTCACGTCTGCCTTTATATTTTATCATAAACTTGCACAAACTTCAGTTGTGTCTGGAAGCCAAACATAAATTAATCACAGAGCAAGCAGGTAGTGCACAATCCAATGTTTTCCTTGTCTTTGAACCTCTCCCAGCTTGGACAGATGTGCCACTCTTCACTATGCTGGAAGAGAACAGAACAGATGAGCTCCTGGAAATCCAGCTTTCATACTTAGGCACCCAAAGCAAGGGGCTCCCAACCATTAAAATACTGCCTGAATTCAGAGATCATGTATTATGAATTACTGTGTAATGTGGTTAAGAAAGAAAATATCAGTAGCAATGGGATTCTCAACACCACGTCTTCTGCTCTTGAATAAATCCAAGATTTTTTTCCTTTTGTTTGGGGATTAAAAAAGAAGTCCAAAATCACTCTCCAGTGCACAGAAAGCTAAAAGAATTCTCAAAACACTCAGACCATGAAAAAACAGAGAGGTCCTCTTCTTCAAAGACCTAAAAGCTGAAGAACTGAGCTCCCTTTACAAATTTAGCTTCTCTGAGCAGAACAGTCTTGTGCACAAAATTTAGCGCAAGAAGCAGCCAAGGAATAGTCTCCTGCAGAGATGAAAGATGATCTCGTGACTATCGCGCAAGAATCCTCAAGTGGGAAGAAGGAAGTCTGCATTGAAAGTAGGCATTATTGTTCTGTTAAAAAAAAGAAAAAAAACCACCACACACACAAAGGTTTTCTACGGTACCAAATGGTCAAGAAAATAACACAAGGATTTTAAGAACCTGCATGAGGGCTATAAATGTTATGCCATCTCACTATAGTGGCTCAGAACACAAAAGTGAGCAACCTCACAGGTACTATATTTCAAAGTAAAGAATGTGTAGAGATTACTGAGGACATACAGGGAAAAATAATTATTTTTTCCCCAAGAAGTACACACAAACACACACAAATTCATACAAGAACTGTCCTCACCTACTTTCAGCATCTTACCTGTAATTCTATGAATATAAAGTAAAGCAAGAACTATGTCCCACAACTTCTAGCTTCCCTTGTTTCACTCTGCACTGAAACAGTAAGTATTCCATCTTTGAAAATTAATTATATCTGTCAGGAATTCTGAGAAACTAAGATGAAAAGAGGAGAGACTTTACGTACAGGTTACTTTGATAATCAGCAAAGGGGATACATAAGCTACTTATGTAGGGCCAAGCTCACAGCTTTTCTGCAGCTTATGCAAAACTGAGCCTTATTTAAGTTAAACAAATGAGAACAGCATTTGTGTTTGCAGCAGAGAGCTCAAGGCAACTTAAGGAGTTCTGCATTAAGACTTGAGTTTGGATCAGAGCATACTTTTAAAGTATAACCTCCTGATCAGCCCCTCCTACCACATTTGATTCACAGAGTGGTTTCAGAGCACACAAACTGGATTCCTTTTAGATGAATCAGAAGGTAGGATCCAAAACCTGCCTGTGGCCCTGCAGCTGCTAATGGGCATTTGGTCCAGAGCAGACTGGAGCTATATGGAATCAGCACCCCTAAAAGATGTATAGCACACTTTGCTTTACACATATGTTCCTATGGGGTCACATTACGTGCTAATAAAGAGCCTGAGAAAGGTCCCTTTTCTTAGCACAGGTCATCCAAGGCTTTTTTACCTCATATTGTCCTGTGGTAACCTATGCTCCTGGTTTCCACAAAGACACTCTAGCACTGTGGGCCAAGGGGAGCACGGCCAGCCTACAGGTCATCCCCATGACTGAGTCAGCTGCCAGCCTCAGCCAGTATTTCCTGCACTAACTCCTAGCCACAGCACCAGGAGGCCACAAGCAGGGGCCAAAGTCTGAGCTGCAGCTGTCCACAGCTTCTTCCACCGCAGCCAGGGAGCATATGTGGTTAGCCTCTCAGCATGGAGGACTGTTGCCCTACTGCAACTGAGGGCCAGGTATTGAGCAGACATTTTAAGATCATAGGGGTGCTTTCTCCCATTACAGGTTACAATGGACAACTGCATACTTTATTTTTAAGGAAGACCTATATCTATGGCATGAGAATAGAGTTTTGCTTGATGTTAGCCATGCTGACTTTCTCCTTCTCACTGCAAAAGAAGTGACGGGTCCCTAACTTCATTATACAAGGAGCTGGATTCTCTTACTCCTTCTGTAGTGCCCCAGGTGGATCAGAAAAATCTCATTAAGAATCTGATCAATGAGAATTTTTAAAAGAAAAGCTAAAAATGAAGCGTAGTTATTAATGCAGTTAACATTATTGCAGCTGTGTGGCAGTATGAACTGAACTGACAGCTCTAGAAACCGTGACTAGCTAACAATAAATAATGCTGTCCTTGCAGCCAGACAGGAATGATTTTTTGTTATTAATTTCTGCAAAGCACTGACAGCTTAAAAAAAAAAGGGGGGGGGGAGCAGGGCAGGCCTGTTGGCTACCTCTTGACAGAGTTGCTGCAGAGCTAACACACTAGAAGATAATTAACTTTTTAAAAAGTAAATTACATTAAAAAAAAGGAAAGTAATTTTGAAGAAACAAATATAACCACTAACTCCAGTAAGTACAGATATTAGTAGGAATGATAACTGAGCATGCTTTCTTTTTTTACAAGTTACTGGATAGCAGGAAAAGCACCTAGAACTTCATAAAACCGCACTAAAGCAATCTCTCTACAAATTTCTCAGCCTTTGAGAGAAAGACCGCACTTTAGGCATCTCTGCATGAGAGGATTAAGCATTAGCAACAAGTGCTAATTCCTAATTAACCCCCTGCCTGCTGCCCCCCCTTCCGCTCCCCCCCCACAGCATTTTATAAAGGTGCAACATAATTTTTAAAGCGATGAATAAAAATTGCAACAGTGCACAGCTCTTCTCCTAAAGCCAGGTATTTCCTGTACATTAGTAGACTTTGCAACAGTGTTCTTTTAACAGACAATTTGGCTATACCATACTTTAAATAAAAAAAATAATCTAAATATCTAAGGTTAAAAGCCATACCTAGGTACGTTTTAGTAGTTAGCTCAAAAAATCTGGATCCCTATATCAATGGTACAGATGCTACTCTAAAGTGAAACAGAACGGAAAGTACCAAGAGAAGAACAGTCTGCAAATGCGGGTGATCAAAGGGACTTTGCAACTAGGCCAATAAGCAATGGTGCTGTTAGGAATTTCTATTATTAGCTAACAACTAATATTCCAAAAGGCATTGGAAGTGCATCGCTTTGATCTATATCCCAGTATGCGTCATCACAACAGGCAGGAAACACCTATCTAGAGAGGTAACAATAAACTTAAGTGTAGCCAAAGCACATGCCTGTGACTATAAATTTGAAATGTATTAATCAGCATATAATTAACATTAAATTTCCTTGAAAGTGATATGAGAAATGTGATTATCAAAGGGGCAAACAGAGATGGATATAGTTGCATGTAGGAGAAATCCACACAACAAAAGTTGCCAGACAAAAGGACAAGAGAAGCACAGCAGACTGTAAATATGCAGGACATACTCCCAAATACATAAGAAGGATAACTGGCAAAACATAAAACAAAACAAGCAGTACTGGGAGTACAGGAGACCACCCCTTGCAGGGGCTGGAGAGTGGTGATAACAAAAATATCAGGCATTAGATAATAGTAGAAGAAAGACCAGTCCACACCGGTTCTTACTTCACTCAAAGAGCTCTCAAGCCTGATCACCTTGACTTCCAAGAACCACCAAGGGCCACAGCTACCACTGGTAACTGTACAGCATCAGCTCCATGGTACTGTATACTCACAGCTAATTTACAATGTGTGTTAAAGACTAACAGTTTTGTGTACACAGTGATGATTAATAACATGCATGAGTTAACCTATAGCAAGATGTATGCTGTTAATGAATGAAATTAACAGTTTTAAACCTTAAAATCAGCCTGACCTGCCAGCCCTCTAAGCACTCCTATCACAGCAATCTCCAATTCCCTGGTATCTATCTAGCTATAAACACACATGCAAGTGCGTATATTCAGTCCCAATAACAAGTTCCTTCTGTCTGCACATGTATCTGTCCCTCTGAAGGTCCTGTTGGTTCAAGAGCCAAGCAATTCAGTTAACTTAAGTGCTATGCTCATGGTATGGTGCTCACAAAATTGCAGGACGGGGCATAAGGGACTATACGATGCTTCCTGTAACATTATGTTCTGTAAATCTATCATTTCAAGCCTGGTACAACACTGATGTAGGGACAGTATAGGACTAATGCAGCTTCTAGGCAGAAAAGCAGCTAGCTTGGAGTGAAGGCACAAGTCTGGGTCTATTTGCACTGTAAAATAGAGGAGCTTGAACCCAAGGAGAGAACACCCATACGCACAGAAGAAATGATCTCAAACCACAATGACGTTAGAGATGTTTGCAAGCATATCAATGCATCTAAATAAACCAGCTGTCTGATCCCTAATTAGTGACAAATGCTCCCCTGAAGACATCGCTCAGTAGTTCCAAATGCAAGAACTTGCACTTTAAAAATATAATCCCTTTCTAGAAGCATGCGCTGTATAGCAAGTTTAATGAGTGTTAGCTCTTCCTCTTTTTCCTTCCTAAGAGCAGGATGAAGTGTCAAACACTGTATTAAGTTAGAATAACCATATACTAACCACATCTTGTTCTCACAAGTCTACAAGTAATTTTTATTCTAAACACAACTATCATAAATCAACATTAAGATTAATAATGTGGCTTAAATCCAGTAAGATTTGCACAGTACAAATTTGACATTTGGTTTTTCAGCCATTTGCTCATTAGTAGTAGTTTGCTCATTTATGCAGCAATTTTAACACTAATCCTTACACAATTCCTTGCAGAAATATCTCTGCAGGATGAAGCCACCCTCCCGCTGAGGATGGCGTTTGGTCTGTTTGAGAGAAACTCAACATCCTCTTTCACTAGAATCTGAAGTCTCAAAACTCTCCGCTACTTTTGTTCTCAATTAACTCAGCATAACTCATCTTCAGCTCAAGATCTTTAATACTGCTTTTAGCACGGAAATCTGTACGAAGTGGCTACAAGCAACTACAGAAGAAGCATAGTCGAGCAAAAGGTTGAAATATAATTACACACTTTTTCCACACCTACAGACTTCATGTTGTATGCAGCCATCATATCTACTATATAATAGCAAGAAGCAGAGACTATCATAATCTCAAAGAGTCAGCTGCTTCTGTTTTCTTTTTTCCTGGGAGAGAAGAAGATAAGAAACAAGCGTGCACACAACTGTTACGTTTCACATGTAAGGGAGACATGGACACATGTTCTGGGTTGTCTTTGTGCTGCCATCAAACACTGCAGCCAACTATACAAGCAAAAAATTTGGTTCCATACCTAAAAAGATCACTCAGACATCAAGAGCAGTAATGTTCACCTCGACTACCTCATGAAAGCTATACCCTTTTCCATTCCAAACAATAATTTTCTCGTTGTGAGGGGAAAGGCAGTCACAGGAGACAACCTATGCTAAAAGGAATGCTACAGAAGATTTGCAGTCAGACTAAAAATTACTTAAAGAAATGAAAAAATACTCCTATATGAAGAAAATCATCATTGGACAATATATAAACAAGCCTGGACTAATGGCTAATCTTTCATTATAGCTTTGGAAGTAAAGCATTGGCAAGAAAGTAAAGGAAAACTCTACAGACACTAAATGCCCAAACTATAGACTCTCACACATACTTAGGAAAAAAATAATTTTAAGTTTGTTTATTAATGCTACTTCATTTTACTGCTTCATCATTTATCCTTGCTAAACGCAGCCTCATTATGACATATGGATTTCTGATGTGACATTCCAACACAGACTTGATTCAAAGCAGAATACGCTCAGCCCTTGAAGTTCTGCTCATATGCAGCTCTTCAAGTCAAATCATGTAAAACCTTCAGCCTTTTGATGACTTGCACCTGTCTTACAATATTTTTGAAGAATCCCTGGCTACTCAGAAATTGCTTCCCTCCCCCCCCAATAATCTCTTCTGTAACGTAGTTTCACTTCAAGTTTGCCAAAAGCACATTAATAGCAAGGATGGCATAAAGAAATCTAATCCAATCAATGAGTAGACAACTGTTTAATATAGCCAAATAAAATGTACTCATCCGAATCAGTCAGATTGTGTTTTCTCCAAACTAATAAACAGCTGCAGACACAGTCTGCTTCCCATCAAATATTCCATGTATAACAAACTATACCTTGTATTTCTGATGGTTCACTAGTAATTTTTCAAAACCATGGCTTTGAAAACATATGACAACTATAATTTATTGAAGAAAGGAATAGACTTAGACTGCCCAAGCCACAAATTGAAGAACAATCCAGAAACTATTGTAGGTGCCAAAAGTCTGCTAAATGTCAGTATTTGCTGGCATTTTTATTATTATGAATACAAGTGCAGACCGACTTCTTCAAAGAAGAAACACACTTCAAGCGTGACAGAAAAGGAAAAGCTCACAACTCCTATTATAACAGCACAGGGGCAGAGAAAATAACTCCTTTAACACTGTCTGGAAAAGGTATCCCAAAGGAGTAGTTGTAAATGTGTTTAAAAGATGGAGAACCTTAAAAATAAATTCACATCTTACATTCTGGTCGGTGGTATCAACAGTGCTAAAAGAACTAGCAACTTTGAAAATCTAGTAAAATTTTGACTGCCACAAACATGAAAACTACCCTTAGTGAGTCTGATGAGGTACAAAACTTCTACCCACCATAATTTTTTGTGACTTACATTCAATTCATGCACAAGAAGACACAGAGGAAGACAGCCAGACTGAGACACATTTTCAAATCTCTGAACAGCAGTAAACTATTATGAGCTTAAATCAGGTATTTACTATTTTTGCTTGACCATGTACACAAATTCCTAGGCCTTTAAAAATTTAACTGACTCCTGAACATACTTCAGAGAGCTAATTTTGCACTAATATAACTGCTATAAACTAAAATTAAGTGCATACTTTCTCTGACTCAGAGTAACAACAAACAGGACAATAAACTGGGAATAAATAAACAGGAAACAATGACCCAGACTACAGTCCTCACAGAGGACAATGGAGACTGGTCTGGTAAAAAATGGGACATCAATGCCTAAAATTCTTATCCTACCCTAAAACTCTTATCCATGGTTGCAGCCTGAGTTCCCTGTGGCACACAACTCCGAAAGAGCTCCCCTGCTGTTATTGTGATGCCCCGTGGAAGCACAGTAAAGAAAATTTGAATTAACATCACTTTTAGAACCATTAATTGTAGTGATGATGTCCACATGGCTATTCCCTGAATAAAACACAGAAAACACTAAAGAGCTGTATTAAATTCCTTTTCTGCATCTGGTTACCTATGGTAAGAATTGCAAAGAGCCAACTCATTTCATCCATTTGAGATTTCTTAAAGTTTATCTGGTAGAGTTCTAACAGCAGCACACGCTCCTTCTAGGATTCCAAATATGCATCACTCAAAAGAGAAAATAATCTGGCAATAAATTACCAAACACTTACTTGTGTTACCCTTTGAAAGTGAAGTTGAACATGTTAACTTTGAGGACAATGACAAACCATCTTTGTAATTCCTGGAGGCTGCTGTCACAGTATTGTTAGGTAATGAATGAATTCTTGAATATATCGCAAATCCGAGTTCTAGAAAATTTTTGGTGTTATGCTCAGTAAAATGACTTACTGCACTGTGACAAAGCAGCTAAGGTAAATCATTAGAGCTCGAAATTCTAGTATTTGGCCCCTGTCTGCAACTGATTCATTAGAATTAGAAAACTTGGTGAAACTCCGAGGTCAATTGAACAAAGAACTCTGCTGCATTTCTTTTTTTTTAAGTATAATTCATATATTAAGGAATGTATGCTACACTTGATGTGTGACTTCAGGAAAGATTAACTGCAAATAACTACCAAACAGCTGTATGGCCCGTTTTCCAGTATATATGGAAAGACAGACAGTCCATAATGTAACGTCTTGAATTTCAGCACTAACATAATAGAA
>NW_008825098.1:3915503-3921418 GCF_000699105.1 Pygoscelis adeliae
GATTTTACATCAACTTGTGGTACAGGTGCAAAGGACTTAGGTTACCAGCAAGCGTAAGGAAAATTAATCTAGAAACCAGAAAAGCAGCTTCTCGCATTCCATAAACAGTTTATAAAATTAATTGCAATAGCATACACGTGAAGTCCGGATGTGTAACCAGCTATGCTATCATTGCCCAATACAATCAGAATACATGGAAAAAGCCAAATACTTCCCTCCAAAGGTAACTGATATAGACAGATCACATAATCCGTAACTGGGAATTGGTCCATCCAAGTTATTTCTGGAAACTTATGGGTCTCACATAAGAACCAAAGATGTCTGTTTTCATTAAAAAAATAGAAGTAGAGGGAAAATGTCAGCCCTGCAAGAAACTTCATTTGAAGTGAACATAATTTATCTTTTAGCTACTATTGCAAAAGCTGTAATTCACAGTAGATGAATCGCTAATGCCTCTTAAAGTTATGAGCATACATACAGGCTATATTTTAGCCCTATACCTCAGGTGTTACAACTTCCTGAAGAAATCCCAATCGACTCATTAAAAGAAACATCAGACAGTAGAATAACTTATTTCAGTAAAAACTCTCTCAAGCCAAGAGAAAAAAAAAATAAAGCCAGGCTTTATGCATCTACTCTCAACAGAGCCACAGTCCAAATAGCTGAGGTAACTGTCACAAGCTAAGTAACTTCTCTCAGCATGTCAAAAAACCAAAGTTGCATACTTTAGCAAGCTATCTAAAAAGGTCTCAAAAATCTTTCTGGATGCCACAAGACACATGCTAGTATAGAGGGGCATAATGGATGTGCATACAGACCACAACTGTTATTTGAGAAAGTTTTGTTTATAGAATAATGATAGAGAAATATAATCCCCCCCCGCCAGTAAAGGACATCTTGCCCCCTGCAATTCCAAGGCTGCAGGATTAAATTGCAACAGAAGCTGTCAGAAAATCTACATAAGTATAGTGTATCAAGCAATTCAAAGCAAATTAAAATAGCTACATGTATGCTTTTTCAAAGACAGTCAAGAGGCAGCTGACAGTCTGGGCTGCTTCTCATCTGACACCAAGATACACATGTTCAAAGAACAGCGTGAGAACTGAATGAAAAAGGAAAGAAAAGAGCTTCTGATGCTTTAACTATTTCTGGAGCTTTGCACAATAGGAACCTGATGTAAAACTGTGTGAAGGGCTGTAATATATATCACACATGAAAAGCCCTTTACACCCAAATACCTCTCTATCTTAAGAAAAAATGGAAGCCATATTTGCCTAGCATTCCTCAAGCTATAGTCCTCTGCAACATGTACTGTCATACAAGCTTAAGTTCACAAAAAGCTAACACACAGGCACAGGGCGTTTTGCATTTAGATTTATCTCTGCCAGACAACATTGTTAGCATCTTATTTAGGGGCTGCAAGGCTCAAAAGGCTACAGATCCAGTATTATTCCCTTTATACTAATCTAATTTCGGATGAGTCACAGGAAGTCTATCCGGATAGTACCTTATCAAACACAGCCCACCTAAAAGGCCTAATGTTAACTGGGAAGACATAAAAATTTGTCGATTATTTTACTGAGTAATCATCATTTCTACGCTCACACGAATATCAAGAGAGTTGAAATCTAATGCTTGCTATAAACTCTTCAGAAACTAGAATGAAGAGACTTTGGATTTCTCTAAATGTGTTTTATATTTAGATATTTGTGTGTTCTGGAAATAACCAGTTAGCCTACAATGCCTTGCTATCCCAAATGGAAATAAAGTTTCTCTTCTTCCACTGTTCCCATTTTCTGTGTTACATATTCTTTAGGACTAGAGACCACTTCTTTGCTCCAAAGGTAATAGTGATAGACTTTAAAGTAACAGTTAACACTTTTAGCAACAAGTCTGATGGGGATTTTGTTTGCTTCTTTAAAGATACAGCGCAACTGTTCCATACATCCTAGTATGAAAACAAATATTCTTGACATCCAGCCTTTGGACTTGGTTTTGACCAAAGCCTTGCTGAAGTGACTATATTAACCCAAAATCAAATCACTTATTAGCACCCTGGCATATGTATCTGACATCCTGTCCACGTTCTAGTTAATAAATTAATACATTTCTGCATATGAAAAACACACACCAAATTCTGTCCTTTCTAGGGAAAGTTGTATTTCATCACCTGGCAGACATACAATCTTCAAATTAATTCTTAGGAAGATACTTATCCTGTCACAGGTCTGATTTTATTTTCAAAAAGAAAACCCAAAACTACTATTACAAGACAGACAAGATTTTATGAGTTACAAAGTATTTCAGTTATAAGAAAGTTCCCCATAACTCTTCTAGCTTTTAGAATTGTAAAGAAATAAGTACTCCCTCTTTCAGGCACGTGTTTATCTGATAAACAATGTCTTCAGGTTAAACTTTAACAGAATAAATTTATATAAACCAGTAAAAGTTAAAAAAAGGTCCAGAACTTTGCCACAGATGATATGTGAAATTATGGTGAGTGGATTTGAGTTTAGCTTGACAGCTTACCTGACTGGCTTTCTTTCTCGTAGCAAATCTTCCAGACTCTTTCCACAGTGTTCAGCTGCCACAACCAGTCTCTCTAATTGAAAAAAAAAAAGTATAAGAGGACTAGAATCCCAATGAGACAATGGGAGTACAGACTTCTCAGTCTACCTATTTGGCAGACGTTGAAGTATTTTGACATACATTGTATGGAAAATTACCCATAATTAAATGGGTTAAAGATGTACAACTTCTGGTTATCACCACCATTTTAATTTATGAGATACAGCAGATTATCTTTCCTGTTTCCTCATGCAAAGCACTGTCAATCCATCCATCCAGTAACCTCCTAATAAATGTTGAACCCCTCAGCCAATGTCAGTCAGATTTGACTTAAGAATAGAGGTCTCAAAGAAGACAAGCATCTACAAATTTGCAGAAATCTGTGGCTGGGTTGATGAGAGAGACACTCAAAGTAACACCAGCTTTGAGAAAAGGGACTCAAATTGAGCACAGGAGTTTCAGTCTGATGGGCCAACTAGCACATTACTAGCTCTAGTACCTCCTGCCCAACAAATAGCTATAGGACTTGCAGGAGTCCCATATGTTCCGAAGATTGATGGGCTGGCTCTGAGTACAGAGGAAAAGACAAAACAATATAATTGCTGTCTTCAGTGCAACAAAAGTAGGAAAAATACGATGGTGTAAGATGTTACATGGGAGTGCGGGATAACTCCTAAAGAAGCTAGGCTTTGCTACTTCCACTACTCGTAGAACAGCTAGTAGTGAATGTTCAGATTCAAAACCAAATCAAACTAAACTATGTCAAACATATTTTTATAAGAAGACTGTTAAAGTAACATAAAGATGGAAAATACTTTGAGGAACACAAGTCAACACATTAAAGCTGGAATGCTTGTTACTCAACTCGTTTCTACTTTTTGAAATCAAAAGACCACTTAAGCTTCTTTGGAAGAAAAAATTCTGGGATTGTGTTCTACAATGCTAGCAAAGATTTATAAGTAGTTTAATTTTACAAAAAAAAAAAAAAAATCAGTTTGAATGTATTTCTATTACTTTTATATTTCCCTCTTGAAGGGAACGCATACATCAAATTAATTTTTTTTTGCACTGTTTTCCCAGTCTGCTTTCATATTTCTCCATAAGGGTAGAAAATGACATTTGCAAGAAAAATAACATTAAATCACTATGCATAGGATTGACAAGTGAAAAATTCTGTCAGTATCAGAATGATAAAATTTGCCACCAAATTTGCCATATTATTTGCAAGTGATTAACTGCTATTCCAACCACTAGGAACAGTCTCCTGACTTCATGGTTAGACATTTTATTTGCTATTCTTCAAGTTACTTCAATTATCAGAAGATATTTTCTCCTTCATATTGATACACACTCATAAACCTTCATGTCATTGACTCTTCATTGTCAGAAAGGCCACGTTTTCCTATTTAACCATATATTTTATTTACTAAATGTTATGTTAGCTAATGTCTCTTAAACTTTCATCCCAAATGGTATTGTAAGAAAAATCCCAGTTTCTGTTTCAAGAGGTACTAGCAAAACCAAGATGAAAATCAATAAACTTTCTAGATCTCCTGACTGCAGAAAATGAAAAATTCACAAGTTTGAGAGCAAATGAAAACACACAAAGATATCCCGGCCCTGTGGAATACTTCAGTACTTGGAGTTGGCAATATCCTCATTTTTTAAATATCTGAAACATCCTATCATACTGCATTCTAAAGGGGAAAAAATTACTTGCTCTACTTTATGAGACCCTGTAGCTAATCAAACAAATACATACAATGCACTTTTATATGTTGTTGATTTAAAAGTTAAAGGTGGCAACCACTTAAATTGTCACAGGTGTTGCAACTTTTTTGTGGAAATTAAGTGCTGTAGCCCTGCTGAGCTTGCAACAGAATAAGATCATCTGGAGCAGAAAAAAAACCCAGCTGAATCCTTATTTAAGCTAACAATAAGTGTGATAACAGTTACTAAAAAAAAAAAAAATCTGTACTAAAGTAATTGTTAGTGGGAGAGATCTTAAAGAGCTCGAATTAAAAAAAAAAAAAAAAGGGAAGCTTGCAGCCAAGACATAAGATGAGTGAGACAACAAGAACAGCTGCAAATCAAGTACCAGAAACCTAACCATCACATGAAAATGTTCACAAGATTAGAACATGGGTGTAGGAGCCCAGCATCAAAAATACATGTATTTCAATGTCCCACACAAAGACATGGCACAGCAATTGAGTACAAGGATTCCATAGCAAGATATAAAAAGAAGAAAGCTTTTATCAGTTAGCGTAACATATAACAAGAGAGGACGGACAACTAACCTCTGCCTTGACTCTGTAGAGAAGAAACAAAAGCACCAGTACTGCCAAGCACAGCAATGGCATACAGTCATTTTGAGACTGAAAACCAGTCACTTCCTGGTGCTATAAAGGCAATATTCTGCTCAGTCACCTTTAGATATATTGTCACAAAAATATAACAGTAACCATATATAAAAATTCCTTTTTAAACAGATACTCACCATGTTTACCTCTGGTAATGTCAACGTACTGGCAAAGCCTGGGATGGGTTATTGTTTTAAGGATTTGAAATCTCCCCAAAATTTTGATGGAGTTCGGTGTCAGAGGAAGGCCATTACTTCCACAAACATCATGTGGCAGAGCTGATGCGAAGAAGGTGGAGGCACCCATCTCAGTGTCTTTTAAAGGAAACATTTTTTCCCGCACAATCTTAAGCCTTTCAGAGCAATTCGTGTTCCTTAAAAAAAGAACACGGTAAAAATTTATCTGCAAAAGATACAGATTCTTGTGACTCAGCTTACTAGTTGTTTACTAAATAATGCAATTAAAATGTTTTTTTCTGTTATGGGGAATGGGACATTTTCGCATAATGAACACAATAATAATAATACTACAGTGCTGCTGCATCATAAACACTACATTTAAAGATGAAAATATAGTGACAGTTTTAAACACAGATTTAAGAATCAAATAAAACTATTTTTATGAGCAGATAAATGCTTTAATACAAGCAATCTTCAGATGACTACTGCAATATAGTAGGTTATTTATTCAAAAACCAGTAAAGGCACCAAACAGAAAAAACCTCTTCTAAAATACCACCTTGTATCAGCAGGCCACAAGCCCAGACTACCACAGCTTTAGTGATAATCCAGCATTTATATACTATAGCATTCCCAATATTTAAAGATATGAAGTAACAGTCTTCTGTCCTACTGTGCTGGTTTTGGCTGGGATAGAGTTAATTTTCTTCACAGTAGCTCGTATGAGGCCATGTTTTGGATTTGTGCTGGAAACAGTGTTGATAACACAGGGATGTTTTCGTTACTGCTGAGCAGGGCTTACACA
>NW_008825098.1:3921872-3925027 GCF_000699105.1 Pygoscelis adeliae
TACCCTTAGGTAAACTGCTAGCTCACACACTGACTCAATAACAAATTAAGGAAGTAATCTACGTTAAATATTTCTGTGGGACCGTCAAGCGAAATAAGTTAGCTTGCAATTTAGTTCCAGGAGCACTTACTTTCATGACCATTTTTCTCTCCAGCAGGAACAAGCTCTCTCCTCTGAACTATGCACTTCAATTCAGTGCGAGCTAAACATTTTCTCTGCGCTTTTCCATAACCCACCATTATGCCATTCAAGAATATGAAAATCTAAAACATGCACAAGTAACAGACGCTTCTACAGTCAGCTAGGCCTCAGATAAAACTGCCTGACCTCTTTTTACTAGCAAACTAAATTTAAGCTGAGGCGACAAGTACCAAAATCCAAAAACTGAATCAAGCCTCTGCTCAGCTCATTTCTGGATTACCCAGATGGTGACTCGAGACACTACAAGCTGTCATTAGGCAGTATTATCACTCTGTACATGTTAACTTCCATAGCACATACATACTTGTGTATCAGGATACATATACAAACAGATAAAAAGGCCAAGCTTATACGATCTTAAGTGAGCTCTTGTCTGCAAGTTGTGATGGTGAAGTAGATAGCACTTCCACATAACATGGGACAAGAGGGCATAGAACAAAAAAACTTCATTAACGAGCCTATGCAGAAGAGTACCATCCAGCTCACTTCAACTCCAGAGACAATACGGCACAGAGTCTGAAGGCATCTGTGTATATAATCAAGAGGAACAGTCCGCTGATGCGGAGAGCACATCCAACTCTCTTGTCAGCTACAGAGTAGTAACTATAAGTTCTGAAGAGTAGAAACAGATACGCAGTTGCTCCAGGAAAAGAGGAGGAAGAACCCTCAGGATTTGATAGGGTTTATTTCCCATAAGAGAAATAATATGAAAAGCTTGAAGTATAAAACCAACAAAATTCTTTCAAACCAGATGTGATAATTTTTTATCATCTTAGGGGCTTTGTGAAACAAAAACCAAGTAGAAAAGATTATGCAGAGCACTAACAAAGCTAAGTGCTACTTTTTAATTATTCTTTCAGCCAACATTGACCTGCTGCTTTCAGGAAAAGCTATTCTCTCATGAGAAAGTCACACAGGAGAAACAGAGCATTTAATACTGTAGTGTCTCAAAATTGTTTTTTCTCTAAGGGAACATCACAAAATTGTTCCCAGAACAAAGTTCCTAGTAAAAACCTGCTGCTTCTTTTGCGAATCTTAATTGAGTGACCCCATAACAGGTTGCACAGAGATCCTTCTATACTAAACTTATTTACTAAGTCTATATAAATGGAAACTATGGAATGTACCTTCTGTTTTAACTAATACAGTCCAATTTAAGATACAAAGCAAATATAAGACTGCTCTCATTTGTGGTTTTTTTTCCCCTGAACACAGACATGAGATATATATTAGAATTTAAATGTACAAATCATCATATTAAATACAAATGCATAGCATTATGGAATCAAACAAAGGAAGAGAATAAATCTGAAACAGCATTGAGCATTGGAGTTTTTATACTAGTATTTCTGTATTAAAACTTATTTATAAAGATACAATGTTTTCATATCTCATGAATATTTAATATTTTTGGAAGTGACTTATTTTATGATGCAACAATGCAATTTACAGTTAGAATATTCCATTGGAAAGACATAAATCGGACTGAGTACAAGCACAAAGGTTTATTGGCATGCAGCAAGTTCCAATTGGAAAGCTTTAACTGTATATTTATAATAAGACCCACTTTCCTGTAAAAAACATCATGTCTTCCAAACGAACTACCCGGCTTCAGAAAGAAAATATATATAAACCATGAATAAAAAAAAATCTTGATTTAGAGAATGAGTTATAATCTTGCTTGGCACAACAGTTCTCTAATAATTGCTCTAAAATAAAAAAAAAGTTAACATGATCAGAGTTGAGGGGAGGGAGAGTAAAATTATGCCAAACATTAAGATGCATTATGTCTCTAAAAAGTTAAATATGTAGTGTGCAATATATTTACTCAGGTAAGGAATGTTTTCACTTTTACTGTAGAAAAATAATCTGCTAGATAATACTTCCCTAATACATTGTATCTGCATTCAGCTGACATTTAGAAAGGAATTTTAGTAAAAAGGTTTGTTAAATATCATCAGTTCAATAACCATTTTAAGAAATTGAACTTTTCTTGTACTCTAGATCATTTGGCCTACAAGGATGAATTAGACTACCTGCAATGCTTTCAACTAGACAACGACAGATTTATCACTCACTTCCTTTGGTTAGGAAGCAGACAGACAAAAAGGAAGACATGAGAAAAGCAAACAATCTTTCCTGTCAGCCACCTAAAGGAATCAATAAAGAATTTTAAAAGGTATGCATTAAAACAAGTTTTCTTATTATAGTGTTAATTCTGTGGAATCCACTAAAAGCAATGAAAAAAATTCTCTCCAATGATGGAGAAGAGCTAGTTCTCAATAGCTACCTTCACAATTAAACTCTGATCTCTGTCCTTAACTCTCAACTTCCATAAATTCCAGGGACTGACTTGAAAAATAAACCAAGTAACCCAAAACTAAAAACTTAATCCTTCCACCACCTTTAAAGGGCCACACATTACAGCTTAAGCGAAAAGGTTTTTTTAACTAAATTATTTCGGTCTAGTCATCACTCCAGTAACTTACTGACATTTCTAAATTCAAACAGAAATGTTATACATATTTTAAAAGTTCATCTCTAAATTGGAGAGATAAGGATTTGATGGGTGTACTGTCCAGTGGATGAGGAATTGGTTAGATCCTCGCATCCAGAGGGTAGTGGTCAACAGCTCAATGTCTGGATGGAGATCGGTGACAAGTGGCATCCCGCAGGGGTCCGTATTGGGACCGGTACTGTTTAACATCTTCATCAGTGACATAGGTAGTGGGACCAAATGCACCCTCAGCAAGTTTGCAGATGACACCAAGCTGAGTGGTGCAGTGGTCAACACGCCAGAGGGATGGGATGCCATCCAGAGGGACCTGGGCAAGCTCGAGAAGTGGGCCTGGGTGAACCTCATGAGGTTTAACAAGGCCAAGTGCAGGGGTCCTGCACCTGGGTCGGGGCAACCCCCAGTATCAATACAGGCTGGGGGATGAAGGGATTGAGAG
>NW_008825098.1:3925510-3928773 GCF_000699105.1 Pygoscelis adeliae
AAGGAAGAAATTTTTTACGCTGAGGGTGGTGAAACACCGGAAGAGATTGCCCAGAGCGGTGGTGGACGCCCTATCCTTGGAAACATTCCAGGTCAGGTTGGACGGGGCTCTGAGCGACCTGATCTAGTTGAAGATGTCCCTGCCCACGGCAGGGGGGTTGGACTAGATGACCTTTAGAGGTCCCTTCCAACCCAAACTATTCTTGATTCTATGATCTGAAAAAAGATCTTATCTAACTATTCTTAAATTGTGGGGGGTTTTGATGTGGATTAAGAAAACAACCAAACAAAGAAAGTCTGGCACAACTATAAACACAGACTGCTACACATCCTCCTCACGTTCAAGGCACACAATTTTACACCTCAAACTCACCTTTTCTATATAGAAAAGACACATATTGCATTCATTTTATGATTTGGAGGAATGAATTATATCCTGCAGAACTTCCCAATTATTTTGAAATACAAAGAGGAAGAGAAAAAGAAAGGTTTGTTATCTTAAACTGACACCAGAAACAGTTAAGGCAAATCCAATTTTGGGATTGAATTCTGGAAATTCAATTCTCATAATCCAAAACAGTGAGGATGGAAGAGGAAGCGAAGACTTGTCTTATTAGTGTCATCTAAACTTACTGAGTCATTGGTTCCAAAGCACCGTTTATTCCATATATGATAGGCAGTCTACCACATCTGCGAAAATAGGTCTGGCATAAAGATTAGAAGTCCAGAAGTGGCCTGTTTTGCACCCCACCTCTGAATGACCTTCCCTAGCTCACTACCTCCATCCAGGTCTCCCTTAGAAACCTTTACAGTACACAAAAACACTAACCAACATTCTCAGCAAAACCCACCACAAACAGAAGACCTTTACAAATTCCTATTTAATATTCAGATTAGCACTATTTTGATAATCTTTCACTTGATAGCTTTTCCATGCCCAACACTGAGAAATAAAATCAAAACACAGAGAAGTAAAATACAAAAGGCAGCCCCTCATCTACAGAGCAGTTTATTTGCTCCTCTGAATACCTACTGCCCTCAGAGAACAAATATTTTTTTCTTCAGAATTTAGCATTTTCTAGCCATCATTTACAACTTTTTCACTGCAGCAGTGCTAAGGCAAATGAGTAAATGGACACTAAGAACTTTGCCCTTAAAAAAAAAAAAGAATCTAAACATATAAATTTGACTCTCAGAAGCAAATATTGCACATACAAACAGCCCAACCTGAATGAATCCATCCTGTGAAACACATCTATGGTCTCTAAAGCATCCACATGCAGAAATAAAGACAACTAGCGGTGTGCTAATACCTGTTAGTAATTTGAAATGGCTAGTTATTTAAATGCCTCCTGAGTACCCAGGTATAAATGTCGCTTGCCTAATGAAGTCAGCTTTTCAGAATTAAAACATAATTATAATCAGTATTGCTACTGAATTATTTTTAAAGTAATTGAGAACAATTTCAGGAGAGCAGGTGGCCTGAACATCCTATGCTTACACTGTTTTTCATTAAATCACAGTATTTCCAACAAAGTAGGCCATGTCATAAGAAGAAATTCTTTCACAAAATATCTTTTCTTCTGCTCTTAAGTCTTAAAACGTTCCTGATGCAACTATAGTAATTACTAATTTGATAAAGTAACTGAAATAAAAGATGCAATTTTAGCTACAGTGTTGCTACTTCACAAAAAACCAAAACTGTGTGATTTGCTTCCCACTGTCCACCATCACTCAACTATTCATAAACCTCATTAAAATGCATAACATATTGAAGAAAAGCTGAATTCAGATTCCTATGGAAAGGAGCACGGAAAATAAGGAAGAGTTTGTTAGGACAATCACAATAACGAGCTGGGACATGTTCACTTCATAATAATAATAAAAAATATTAAGTTACCAGCTTAATTTTTGCGGGGGGTAAGGGGACTGTGGACTAAATTTAGTTCACCTCACAAATCTCTCTTTCATCTGCAGTATAAACATCTACTACAAACACCGCTTGTACTACAAAGATTTCATAAGATTGCTTAAAAAACTAAATGTAAGCAGCAGTATTGTGTTTAACCAAATGTTCTCCCCTGTGGCATAACATCAAAACGTCCTCTTTTACAAAAATTTCTAACTTCTCTAACATTCACTGAAGTAAGAAGTATTATGCCTATAAACAAAGAATAACTATGGAGTCATGGGCAGATAATTACAGACCATACACACATTAGGCATACTTAAAAAAATAGTATTTTTTAACATCGTTATTCTGTCCAAACTAATAAATTAAGTGCAGAAAAGAAACACTTTGCTTCAGATTCCAGCTACACCAATTCAGCGATAGAATAAACAAGTGAGCCAAAATTTTCATTATAATAGTTACTCAAGATAACAGAAAATGCAAACCAGATTTTGACAAGGCTCCAAAGTCATTATTTCGTCTTCAATGAATAGACAAATTTTGGGGAAAAAAAAAAAAGACAGGTATCATGGTGTTTTTGGCACAAGTAACTGACAAATATTTGAAGATTTATTTCATGAAAATGCTAAACAGTAATTCCTTTCCCTCCTCTTGTACGGATATTAAAGCATCATTTCACTCAAGTGAAATATAAGCCATCAGCAAAGATTAAAAAAAAATGCTCTATCTCAGCAGTATTTAGAGAATTTTGTCATACTCATATGAAAGCCTCTGTATTCTATGTAGGTATTTGCATAAGAAGAGTTACTGGTGTTGCTTGGCACATTTATAACGGTACTACATAGATTATGATGTCGCCACTTTAAATCCAGGCATAAGAGTTAGTGAGACTTACGGACATCCCAAGTTTCATACCCGCAGCTGGAACATTTAGGCTAGTGGGAAAAAATAACAACACTTGGATAGCATGAAGAAAACATATAACCTAATTTTGATAGATCAGGATAGACTTTTAGTCACTTCTCTCCATTTTATAAACCTGTTATTTCTTTTCCCTGTTTATGGGCATCTTTTGGTTACAGCCTGTCTGCCTGTTCTGCTACGTCAGCGTCCCTGTGCACATAAAAACGGGGTTCGTTACCATTTGATTTATGCATTATATACGGCTGCTCAGGAATTAACCTAGTGAAAGAGAAATCAGTTTTAACCGGTTTGCTAAATGACTGCCAGGAACGCTGGCAACGCCGGCAACCGCTAAGGCCCTATACGCACGCTAGCCAGAGACCCCCCAGCCCTGAGGCACTACACCCAGGCGCTCGCAGCCCAAAACCGAGCCCGACAAGGCGCGAACC
>NW_008825098.1:3929698-3935258 GCF_000699105.1 Pygoscelis adeliae
CGTGTTAGGTTTGTTGCGAGTCGCGGGCGCGGGGGGGGGTGGCTGGAGCGGGGGTTCCCTGCGGGCTGTGTGCTGCGGCGGCGGTCGTAGGGAGGCCGCTGCTGTTCCTCTGAGGGCATTTCCCCTGCAGCGGAGGAGCAGGATAAGCGTCTTGAATTAGAGGAAACGGCGTTATGTTCGTTGTTGTTTAATTTATATAAGGGATTTAATCTCGGGGCTTAACGCGTGCTGTAGCTGTAGGGTGGCATTGCAAATACAGATACCGCATATTGCCGGGAGGAAGCATGCACGTGAAGTGGTTCTTCTGAAATCAGTTGTGTTCCTTTATTCAACCCACCGACTGAAATGACAGTTTGGAAGTGGCATAGTGGTGGGCTGTTGAAGAAAATGCTATAACAGCCTGGAAAGTACAGGCACAGAGTATCTACTGACCTCTGGGTAGGAACGGCTGTTACTAACTGAAAAGTAGATGCTTGCTTTGTTTTGGTAAATGGTATATATGTTCGTTATGCTTTTGCATAGACTTCACTGAGTGAAAAACAGAATAGAACTATTTGGTCCATCCTCAGTAGAGATACTTGTAAGATTTAACATACAGTACGTGTTCTGTACAGGGATGCATGGATTGGATAACAGGGATGAGCTTATGATTTGTTGCTTGTTAGGTTACGTTAGGAGTCTGCAGCTGACCAGCATAGGGCAATGTTACTGAAGTACTGTGTATCTTGAGCTAATCAGTAAGTGGTTTTGTGCTGGGTTTAGCAGCTGGCAAAATGAAGAAAATACTACTGTAAAATGACTTATTCTTGCATTTCCTGCCCTTTCTGTTTCTTTAACTCAGATATTTATTATTTTTAATACAGTCATTGCTTTTCACAAATAGTTTTGTGATTCAGGATACTTACATGAAATCTGTAGTAAGGTGAGGCAGTAGTGATTAAACGTAGCATCCCACTTTTGTATGCCCTTATCGTTCACTTTTTTTATTATTCTCTAGTTATGTTTAAATAATAATACGTTATTTGGCAGACCTGTTGGAAAGTAAGGCCAAAATCTGTAAAATAAAACCGAAGTCCTAAAACTGAATTTTTAATACTGGATATTATTAAAAGGGATAAGTCCTTAGAAATGAGTAAGAGATGGAACTTCGACAAATCTTATCAAGTAGTTGGTGAAGTAGGGGGTTTGGGTTTGTGGGGGTTGTTTGTTGGTTGGTTGGTTTTGGTTTTTTTTTTTAGCTAGCCTCCAGGATCTTTGCTTGTCAATGCAACTTTATCATAATGTATATCATCATAATATATTTTCCCCACCTTGTTGCAAATTAACAATATATTCGTGTTATGGTAATTTTCACTTTTAAGAATTTCAAGAAATATTGGTGAGTTGCTTTGATGTTTTAGCAGCACTGAGTCCTGAAGGTGCAAGATGTTGAAGGCAGAGTGATTTAAGTCAAAATGATTCTTAAAACAAAACCAAAATTCTTAAGCAAATTTGGGCTCTGGAATGTCTTTTTCCAGTTGTAAATGTGAAGCTTGTGTATATTTTCCATATATTGCTAAGGGTGTATTTGCTTCTTTTACATCTTTAAATGTAAATAGAGAAGGAAACAACTTCTCATTCCCCAGACTGAAAGCAGTGGACAGTCTGGAGAGAATGGTATCAAATGAAAAAGGATATTTGCTAAAAAAAGGACATTGTGCAAATCTGAAAATAGTCCATCAGATTGGAAATAATAGGACTATTGAGTTGACTAGAGCCTTTAAGACTTGATGCTTCTGATGATGAAGCATATGTGAGTGGGAATACAATCTGCAAAATAAAAGTTTAATGCAGAAAGATATGATGAAGTTGCTTTGACATCATTATAACTAATTTAGTATGAATTTACAATGGCAGGCTAATCTAGGGCCTCTTTATCGAAGGAGGGCCAAACAGCCCATGGATATTTCTTCATCCTTTTGATTTAGGAGATGTTCTCTGTAATGGCTTTTCTCCTAAATATATTTGACTGAAGTCTGTTTAATACATTATTGTTATTTCAATTATATATGTTATCCAAGAAGAGTAGCAATGAAGTTAATTGTATGCCATGATGGGGGGAAGTAAACAATCCCCTAGGACTTCTTATGCTTTTGCAAAATCCTTTAAATCAATTCATGGCATTTTCTTAAAATTCTTTCTGAAAATTGGTCAAGGGATTCTAATCTACTAGAGTTTTTGACTTTCTACTGATCTGGAAGTTTCACAATATTATGTTTTCCTGAAAAGAGAACTATAAAATGGCATGTGAGTAATGCTCCATCATGCAAGGTGTTATTGGTGGCAGATCTCCCTTTTCCTGTTCCTGTTCTTTCTAAAGTTGCCTGCTTAATATCCTTGGTAGAATCACATTTTTGAAGAATAGAGGCCTAATTTAGAGAATGTTGATATATACACATTTAATTGTAATGTTTACCACCAAAATTTCATGCTATATGCTTGACACACTGAATTCCTAATTTAAGTGATACATCATCACAATAATTTGATCAGTGTTTCCAAATTATCTCTTAATATTTTGTTTGTTTTTCTTCCATAAACTCCATAGAGACCTGGTTGGTTGTGACTTTGGGGGTGGGGGTGGTGTTTCTTAAGTTAGGACTAAAGTAGAAAGTAAAAAAACTTTGTTTTTATATTAGTCTGTAATATATTGAGATACAGTATAATCGTTTCGGTTGGCATGAAGCTTTAAAAACAGTTTCTGGAAATATTGTAAAAATGCCTCAAAATATTTCTATACTTTTATTATGCAGCACATTTTATACTATAGAACTGTACCAGTTTGTATTATAAGGTAGTAAGAGATAACATAAGGTAATAATCAGCTGTAGTGATTTTGGTGTTTTCTTTCTGAATCAACAGACCACTTCTAAAATTGCTGCTCTGTGTAAATTTACTCATTAGCAGTAGAATCAAATTAGAAAAGTACCAGTTTCTCAGATTCTCCCCCCACACACACACACACACACATTAAAGTAGACTAAATCATTTTATGGATATCATGTTACTCTGTTCATTTCTGAAAAAGCCCTAAGAAGCAGCAGAGGTAGCTTGTATGTTCTGGAGGACAAGAACTCAAATAATGGCATCAGAATGAAGAGTGGATCGATCTTGAATTGGCAAGAAAAAAAAATGTATTGAGATGCAAAATAGGAGATAAGTTTTATCCACGACTTGTCTAGACCAAGAGTGAAAAGAAAAATTGAGCTCTTAGGTATCTACATATCCCACCTGCTTTACAAGTCCCTGTAAGCATAGTGGGGAAATATCTATGTAATAAAAATAATGCAAAAGAGTTGTCATAAGAAGGATTGATCAAGTGTGCAGGAAGACAAATCTGGTATCTACGATAATATTTTTGAACTTACCTGGTTATGATTTGATTGCTGTATGTCACAGCTGCCATGTGAATGAATTCATTCATGTTTGTCTCTTCTAAGGAAGTGTTTTCTAAAACTTAAAGAATGTCAAATGCTAGACAACACAGATAAAACTGAGGGGTCAGCATAAAGGGCAGCTGCTAGGAACAGCAGATGTGAGCAAAGTAAATGGCATCTCTTGTTTCTTGTAGTGATATGAATTATATGATGTCAGTCCAGCAGAGACCCCCAGAAACCCCTGTTTATTCTCCTTCTAAACAGTTACCTGTATGGTTCTTATTACTGTCACCAAGAAACATTTCCCTTGTTAGATTTCCTGTCATACTGAGGGTGAGGGGGGAAATTGATGTTTAGTTTTCATTTCCATGGTTACATTAGTATTAAACAGTAGGGGAAAAAAAATCATTTACATGGTTACATTGGCATGAAACAGTAGGGGGTGGGGAAATAAAGTCTCTGGCTTTTTTTCCCCCGGTGTGGTGGAAGCCATCCTTACTCATAATGTAATATAGTTTCAAAAAGATTTGGATACTACTCAGAGCAGCCTTCTGAACAAAACTGCTTTCATTGTTTGGTTTTTGTGGTTTTTTTTTTTTTTGTTTGGGTTTCGTTTTTTTTTGTGCTTGGGGGAAAAAGTGCTTTCCTTTAAAAAAAATTCCTTTAAGCAGAAACTGAAAAATGGTTTACTGATGGTTTGGTGACCACAGATCAGTAAAAGATCAGTTAAAGTTTTCCCAATTTTCTTTTCTCTTGGAGAACAAGAAAATATAGTACTGTCTGCGTTATGATGTTAGAGGTCAATTTCTTCTGAGTGAGTGTGAAATTAATACACTGGTGTTTTACTTCATAGGTGGTTTATTTATACTGCTTTCACAGTTACCAAATCTTTGATGTGTTTTGTTCTCCCAAATAATCACACTTGAATATGTGGAAATATCACAATTAGAAGGGTAGGTTTTACTACATGTTCTCTAAAGTTAAATAAAATGCAGGGATATAAAAGAGGGAGATATTATTGGTTTTGTAACGCTGGGTGTAATGAAAAGACCTTGGCAGAAGAGGAGCAAAAGATCTCAAGTTCATTCTCATCTATTATACCTTAATCACTTCTGACAGTTGTTTGCCTAACCTGTTTTTAAAACCTTCCAGTAATGGATATTCCACAACCTCCATAGGCAGCCTGTTCAGTCCTTTACTCTTACTTGAAAGTTTTCCAAGTGTCTAACTTAAATCTTCCTTGCTTTTTCCTGTCTGCAGTAGACCTGGTGAACAGTTTAGTCCCATTCTCATACGAACTTCCTTTGCATTTGAAGAACGAGACCAAGTCTCCCATCTATCTTCTCATCTATAGACTAAACAACTACAATTCTTTCAAGCTTTTTGATCTTTGAAGTGTCTTTAGAAAGTTGAGAGACAGGAAAGGAGAATCTGAACAAAAGCAAATCTCTGTGGCAATTGTGGGGGGTCTTGAGTATGCATGAGTGCAATGTGAATATTGCTTGGGAAGTCTCTTGAGCAGCTGAGGCAGTTTGCCTATAATAAAATGTGGCTAGTCAGGCCTTTCCTGACTTGACTCTCCTTTACCTCTTCCCGTCTCCCTCATACTTCTTTTCTAGAGAAATTACAAGTTTGAGCTGATTTTTTTTTTTTCCTCCCCTTTAAACTGGAGGGGAGAGGCATGGCAAGGGAATAGGTTCCCAGGTGAGAAGTTGTTCTTTGTAATGTTTGTGGTGTTGTGTTACTTGATTAATTCATTAGTTGCCTTTACACTTTTTGAGCCATAAAGTCTTCTAATGGTGAAGTCCATAACAAGTCTGAAACATTTTGCAAGCAGGTATTTCCCTCCTGAAAACGTAGCCCGTGTGGTTTCAGTCAATTGAATACATCTGATAGACAAAACAAGGGAAAGCACTTTTTGAGCGTAATAAAAATGTGCTAGTTTGCTTGCGTAGCGTGACAGCTCCAAATGTTTTGAGGTTGTCACCATATCCATTTGAGTATTCCTAAACTATCCAAGCATATGTGTTTTTATTTAAATAAGAAAAGTTCCTTGCCTGAACGTGCTCTGTGCTTCTGACAAATGCATATAAATTCAGTATGGTTAGAAATTTGTAATCAGTAATAACTGTGGTTTTAGGTAT
>NW_008825098.1:3935304-3941471 GCF_000699105.1 Pygoscelis adeliae
GTTCAGTTTTCTAGGGGACAGTTGCTTATGATGCAAGTCATGGCCTGCTCCTGGGTGATACTCTGTAGTACCAGGTGATTGGCCAACACAAAAAGAAATCAGTTTAATTTATAGGATTTTTTCTAAATGCCATTTTTTACTTCCCCCCCCCCAAAAAAAAAAAATCTTAAAAATGGCATGCCTTTCAGGACTGGCAGATGGTGGCTGTTTCAGATCTGAGTGTCCTCTTACTTTCTTATTGCTAGCTTGTAAAATAGTTTGCAATTTCAATTTTTGATATCATATTTTAAATAACTGGCTGGTTCAAATTGAATTGCTCCTCTTCTTTTTCCATCGCTCATTTGTTCCTTTGTATGCTATTTATTTTGCTGTGGTAATTAGTCTACTCCAATAATTGTAATGCTGCTGCTTACAGGCTAACATTGAGCTGCATTAGCAGTAGTGTGTGACCACCAAATAATTTGTTTCTGGATTGTCATGTATTATTGTTCCTCTTGAATGTCCTTGGCTCTGTTCCTCTTCTGTTACTCAACAAATCTTGTCTCCTACCATGGGATCAAGGCAGGAATGGGGGGATAAAAGTAACTAGGAAAATAAGTCAGCATCTGAATAATCTTTTCTTTGAAGTCTTGGAGCAGAGCACCTTCTAGTTGTTCACTTGCACATTTGTGGTTTGTTTTGCTTCATTCTCTTTTGTCAGAATATTGCCAGTTGGTCAGTGGCCTTCTGGTGAGGGTAGGTCACCCATTCTGTCCATAGAAACTGAGGAGGGGATGTTTCTCCAAAAAACGTTTATTGTCCATACGGAGTGTGAACACTATTAATAAAGGTATGAATTACTTTTAAAGGAATAAGTGAGGGAATCATCTCTGCCTAGCGAGATGAAAGATATGGTTTCTCTTAAGTTACATATGCAACCTAGAGTCATGATAGTCTGAAATTGATCTATTTTGATGATTAAATGCATCAATGGGGGTCTGTAACAGCAGCTGTAATCAGTTGCTGACACTTGCTGTTTCTAAAGAAAATTACTTTGATACCTTACTGAAATGGGAATTGGATAAATTCGTCTTTGCTGTGTACAATTTTCAGAGAGGAATTCCAGAAAAGAGATACCTTCTGCTGACCTAGCTTTTACAATTTTTGTTACGCTCCACAACTCTGTATACAATTTTTAAGTTCTTAGGCCACTTTATATAAATTAACAGCCTAGAAACTGTTTATTGACTTCAAAAACTGTAGAGAGGGAAGCTGAAACTAACATTCATATTAGAAAGCAATACATACTGTATTTAACCATCATCCGTTAAACACAATTTGTGTAGAAGAACCTGTTCTTCTTTCCTCAGAATGCTGGAAAAAACCTGACAGAGATTCCATGCAGCATTAGAGGAAAATTGGATTCTTCTCATAACTGCTTCCCTGGTGTGTTGTCTCATATCTTAATTATCTGAAAGCAGACAGATCCTGAGATGCTTTTTACATTTGAAAGCGGCTGGCAATGCATAAAACATCATCGAAAATTGCCTCGAGTTAGAAAATCTCTTCTTGAGATTATTTAGTACAATCTTTTGGCATAAAGCTACCCATTATAGAAGACTTTTATTTCCATTTCCTTCTCATCAGGAGCTTTCCCAACATAGCTTCAACTGAGTATGAATTAATAGTTTAAAGATTAGCCTCTGACTTCAGGACCCTCTCTCGGAAACGATCCATGGCTGTTGGATCCGATTTCTATCCCAGAGTGTTTCTCAATTACAGTTTAATATACAGCTTTGTAGTGGTATCTTGTTTCAGACTCTGAAGATAAGTGAGCAGATCGTTTCAGCAGCTCAGTTGGCCGGGGCAGCTAGGGACTGCTATTCCCACAAGAGCGCACGGACTTGCACATGGCATGCAAGAGGCACTACGTTTGGCTTGGTAGCAGCTGCTTTGGAGTGAAGGCTGTAAGTTCACATTCGTGCTTGTCCTACTGTAAGGTTTCAAACCTTCTGTGTGAAGTGCTCTAGTAATTGGCAACAGTCACACACTAAGGAAGTCACCGTTGCCAACTAGGATATGACACTGAATTGTACACCAGGGAAATTAATCTTTTCTTAGGGATTGAATTGCCCTGCTACATCACAGTGGGTAAGTAATTTCACATCCATATGACCATCTATAAAATAACGCTAATGATAAGAGCTAGGCACAGATTCTTTTTTCTTTACATATAGCTTATAATTAAATTTTACTGAGAACTAACCTGCAAATTTGCACTTTTTTGAAGATGCTAAAGATAGATAAGATATTCTAATTGAAAATAATTGTTTTAAAATGGTTGGATTTTTAATAGAATAATTTAGAACACAGCGAAATTATAATTTAGCTCAATTTGTCTTAAACTATGGAAAAAAAAGAAGCTTTGAATCCATAGATGGAATGCAGCTATTCCCTGAAAGCTGCTTGGAGGATTTTTCTGTCAGATGCCGTCAGTCTTAATAGCTGACATCAGCCCTGTCAATGTCCAAGATGAGTGCACAAGGGGTTGGTTGGTTTGTTTTTTTTCCTCTGCACAGATCTAGTATTAAAAGAGGGGAAAATAATTTTCATCCTAGAAGTTTTAAAAGCTGTGAACCTCAAATGCTTCTTACTACATACAACTACAAAGAAGGTTCTGAGAGGCAATTACAGGACTGCTTACTTTTTTGGTACCATTAAAAGATACAATATTGCTGTGCTTTCTCTCAAGCAGTGCTGAAGTATTTATAGAAGATGTGATCCAGCAGTTTGCCTAGACTAACATACTATGAACTCAATAACCATGTTGCTATTTTGGACTGTGCCCAAAGAACTACCGGGTATACTTACTTTGAAATTGGGTTATCAAGTGCTCATAAAAACAGATATTTAGTAACTGTGATGTTCCTAACTTAGTTCTTTTCAGTACCAGTGCATGAATATTTTTGTGAGAAGTTATTCATGAATGTATGCAATACTAAATTAGCAGAGAGAAGAAGAAAGTGGGGGTGCTGTCCTGTAACAGCTAGAGTTTTGCAAGGGATGCTAAACCATAATCCAAAAAACTCTTGGTGTTCCCCTCTAGTTTAGAATATAGAAAATAACTCAGGCCAAAAATAACCCTTTCAAGATCTTCCTCTTTGGTTTGGGAAGGTTATTTCTGTGTGTCAGCTAGAATAACTACAACAGTCAAAAGTGTCTTTTGTTTGCATGGGGTTTACATTTGATTTATCAGTCTTGGCAAACTGATGTGGCTTTCAAAATGTGAAATAAACGTATAAAATCTGAGTGGTGGTTCTCTGTTAATAAGAATTAAATGATTCTTATTTTAAAAAGAAAAATGTTAAATATAAGCAGCATTTGCTGTACAGGAAAAAGTGGTGGGGTTTTTTGTATACAAAGGACATCTTTCTGTAAAAAATTTCTTTTGTTTCAAATCAGTAGATGATCTGAAATAGCTACATAATAATATAACCCTTTGGTGGATGTTCATGTCTGTGCAGAAGGAAAGCTGGCGTTTTGATTTCAAGTAGCCTTTGAATTGTTACTTTGTGCACTTTTTTTAGAAATGATTGACAGGTAGTTGCTGTACAGTCTTTGCTTCAGAAGTTGGTTGGTTTGTTTTCATGCTGAGAATAGGGAAGTCTTCATCTGCAGAAATGTAAATCTACTGAAAACTTTTTTCTTCGGAGTTCCTTTCTTTTATCTCCAAAAGGGAAAAAATATTCTGTATATTTCTACCACACAAGTTAAAATCATTGATCCACAAGGTGGTTAGTTGCAATACTTAATAGCTATATCTGGAGATTTTTCTAAGTAGATGAGGTGCTTGCTAGGAATTTTAAGTCTCTTCACTCTGTACGTGATGAAAGGAAAAGACCTGTGTTTTGAGGCTGATGCTGGGAATGTGCAGTGGTAGATACTGCTGGCATGTGGTTTTGAAGTGACATGTAATTGCTTCTGGCTGCTGAGGATTAGTTGTTGTCAGCCCACTTTAGATTTAAAAGTTAATTTAGACTTTTCACTCCAAAGCTGAATAAATAATTTTCTCTGCGCAGGTTAGGTTAGTATCCTTATAGAAGATTTTCATCAAAATATCGTCCTCCTGTATTATGTGAGTAAATTCAACACTGGAAAGTACAATTATTTGTGTGATGAATGAAACTCGGTCATTGAATATGTGTGGGAAGGTTTTGCCTCTGTAAATAGGATACTGCAACTGCAGGCTTAAAGTTTGGTGAGGACTGCTTTTCTCCTCAAAGCTTTGTTTGACAGCTTTGTTGCTCCCCATTAAGAGATGTGTGCCATTATTCTTGTATTGATTACACACAGACCACACGCACACAAACATGCACATTTTCAGGTTTGATTTTCTTCAGCTTTTATTTGGCCCACATAAAAGAATACTTAAGGTTTCTGCCTCAGTAAATACCAGCAATTGTTAATGGGGTTGTAGTTAGAGAACACTGATTCTTTTGCTGTACATCTGCATGATGTCTGCTGAATGCTTTCGTGAATAATTAATAATTGTTATTTTTAACCTTAGCACTTGCTTTAACTGAATGGTTAAATCCTGTTTTCCTTTAGCTGTGCTACAAGATACTACTTTTACATATAGAAAAGACTATTAATTTAAAAGTAATAAATTTCAAGATTCTTTTTTACCACAGTTGAACAACATAAGATAACTAGTAGGCAGGTTTCAGACATTAATGAGTATTGTGAATTAAAATTGAAAAAGGGGATCAGTGTTCCTGTGAACTACCTAAGCAATACCATTATTTTGCAGACTATTGCTGACATAAAATACATTGCTTAATGGTATTCTTATTTCTAAACTCTTCAAGTTTCTGAGGAGAAGGTATCTTTAAAATGTCTTTTTAGCAGCTAGGGTTTTTGACAAGGGTTATTATCCTTATTGCTCTGACAGACCCAAAAGAAAAAGATTAGGTTTTGAGAGATACTTTTAAAATGTTTTTGTTCTCAAGTGAGACCTGTCTTAGGGAGAGGGGGTAAACTTTTCTTTCTTCTTTAGCTTTTTATAACTGCTGTGCCTGTTCTTAATTAAGGAGGTAGTGTGAATGCTCACTTTTTTAGGATAAAGTTACAAAAATCAATAAAATACCTAAGAAACAGTGTTCTACTTGGTATCAACAGGTAGATTTCAGTGCAGTTCTGATTATTCTTCTGATATCTGATTTATGGATAGTTTACTCTATAGTTACAACAGTAACCTAAAGCTTTCACTCCCCAGTAAAACCCTAGAGGGTGAACCGCAGTACAGATTCTTTGAGTTCCTGTGGCATATGCTGACCTTGCAGACTTGTCCAGATGCAGCTGAGTCCACTTACATTTCTGAATTTGTAGGCATATGTGTGTTTGTAACTGTGAAGTCCATCACTTGTCAAGGCAGTTTTATGCGGATACTTTGAGGCATGAGTAGCAGCTACTTTTTTTTTTTTTTTAATTCAGTGATAGCCACTGGATACACTGGTTCGGAAAATTAAGCTTTTATAAATCTAAAAAAAAAAACCAACCCACAACCCTGTTAATTTTTTGATGTAAGCTTTCTATTCCAAAGAATTGAATGTATTTTGGGTTTGGAAACCAGTGCTTAAGGTCAAAGAAACAAGGTAGCATGTTGTGGGTGTTGCATCTTTTCCGTCATGGGATTTATGTGAGAATTCCTTCTGCACGTGGTGATCGTTTACCATAAGATTCTGATAGTTCTATTAACATATTAATGCAGCAGGATCCAAAAGATACACACTGCTGAAAAAATACATAAGGCTGTCCAATTGTTTTGGCATATGAGCTGCTACTTAAATTTCAGACTGCGCTATAAAGCACAACCAGATGAATCTCTACTGAACTTCCGGGGACCTGGCAGATGTAGTGGGTGTGTAACCGGTTGAGGCTTAAGTCAAGCAGTGCAAAGAAGCTGCTTTTCTTGAGCCGTGTTGTGAGCCATCCGTGTCTATTGAATTACTGGGCAGCCTTCTCAGATTAATAAATTAAGTTACATATAACTTTGTATACAGTCTTTGTTACTGAAAATTTTTTGTAGCTCTGAAGGCAAAAAGTTTGTTAAAAAACAACATCCAAATCACTTGACTTCTGTCTTAACCTGGACAGAACTCCTTGTAGTCATGTCTCTGCTTTGCTTA
>NW_008825098.1:3941509-3984418 GCF_000699105.1 Pygoscelis adeliae
GAGGTGGGAAAGCGTACAAAGTTAATTCCAAATTGGACCAAGACAAACATTAGTAGAAACTTCTCCCTAAATACAAATTTAGCACAAGCTTACAGCCAGGATGTGAATGAAATTGCAAGTACTCTTAACTTACCTTAACCTTTTGAATGTTGCAGCTGTAGTGTGTTAAGATATGGTGCAGTTAATTAATGAGTTGTGGCATCTGCTAAATCTTGAAATGCAAACTTGAACAAAATACTAAAATAATTTTTACTTCTGACTGTTCAGTTTCTAATGATCTCTACCATACAGATCCAAGAGATCCATTTTAATTCAGATTAAGCCTGTCATAATACTCTTAAAGTAAAAATTTCATGCTTCTACCTGTATTTGTTCTAACATATGCCTGTCTTCATTCATTGCTTCTCATAGGTTTTATTTTTGCCTGTCTCATTAATGCTGTGACTTGCTTTTGACTTTGGTACATCGTTCCCTTTCAAGACAGACTTGTCTTCATATTTAAAAATAATCTTTACTGAGTAACTTCTGTTGCCTCAAAATTGGTACCAGTGGATGGGCCTTTTTTTGTGCAATATTCCATCACATTTTTAAAAAAAATCTCTTTCATGCTGCAGTATTTTTCAATATGAAAAAGTTTGGTTGTGTGTGTTTTTACTATTTACAGCCCTTTAAAATAGGGAAGGATAGACTCTTAGGACTACTAAAAGACCTGTCTGCAGCTGGGATTGAGCCTGATTTATCTGGCAGCCAGAAGGGTTGAACTGTAGTCTCCAGAGCTAGCAAATCATTCCTCAGGGCTGGCATTGCTTCTTGGATGGACTGTGTTAGACATGTTAGTTGTTTGGAAATCTGCAAAGCAATTATTCTGACTCTCTTAGTGCAAAAGATGTGAGTTGAAATAACATATGGCAGAAATGTACAACTTTGCCTAATAATTTGCTGCTTGGCATATCGCTTTCAATACTGTCTATACAGGATTTTACAGTTTATGAATACTTTAAAAATTCTATTTAATTGCTAAAAAAAACCACCATTGGGCTGTTCAAATGTTTAAAGCCCCAGTTACAGCAATTACTTGTTTGGGAAGAATGAGGAAGATGGAATTCTTACGTCTTTTTGAAATTACAAGTCTGCAAAACTGTATTGCCATACCTTACAATACCTTCTTATATTTTAGACTGTAATTCCATTTTGCTCATATTAAAGAGCGTTCTTTCTTTAGCAAAATACAAGGATAATAGTTAAAATTTCATTTGATCTTTTATAGTGCCACATTTCTAGTACCTGGTAGGGGGTCACTTATCTAATACTGAGAGTCAAAAATGAGGTTCCGTGATGATTTATTTGCTAATAATTTCTAGATTTTGATTTTTTACACTGCAATTTATCAACATTGCTCAAAATCTTGACCAAAAATACAGTGGGTTTTGGTGTGGTTTTGTTTGGTTTTGTTTTGTTTTTTAAATTGTGCTATCATTGCTAGTTGTTGCTTTTCAAGTATTTACCATTGCTCTGCCAAAAATATTTTGGTAGTTCTCCTTTGCTGTATGCGGAGAAGGACCTAGGTGAGGGTCTATATTTTGATCATTCACACATATTTGCTTAGGGCCTTAAACCATATTTTTAGTTGTGTATACTTACTTTGACAATGTGAGATTCAGGAAACCTACGTTCTTCCTTTACAGAGCTAACAATATACTTAATTGTGAAAGACGTGATGAGCTGATAGTTAAATCTTAACTGATCTGCGCCTGTCTTTTCAATGCGGATGGAATGATATTTAAGTGTAATGGGGTGCACTATGTCTTTTTGCTCTATTATAACAAGGAAACTAGGGCTTTGATTGTGATTAAGTAGTCTTAAGCAATGCAAAAGTTGTGTCTAATATCTAAGATACTTCTGTTTTCTTTCTCAGCATTCAACTGTTGCTTACTGATACCTTAGCCTACTTGTATATGGGTTTCAAAGGCACGTTTTTTGAAACCTGGTTTTGAACAGCTTCATGTTTTCCTTTGTTTTGCGATTGAGGAATTATATTTTTCCACAGATAAAACTGTGGAAAACCTGTGTTTCCAATAAGTAAATCTGATTCTTCTCTGTCTTTTGAAGCCTAGAAACATTTAATCTTTTAGAATTGCATTTCCTGAAAAGGAATATTTGAGTGTAAAAGTCATGATTGCATTTTACAATGTGTAACAGGTATAAAACCAGTGAAAGACCCAACCTTTTGTAGTAGTGATGGGTAAGTGCATGAAACTTCCTGAACATTGCTGATTTCCAAAGTATCCTAGCAATAGAATTACATTGCTGCAAATTTGTAACTAAATGTTACAGACCATTGCCTCCCTAATGACATATGAGAGCTGCTGCTGATCTTCTGTGAACGTTAGAGTGAAGTAGGGAGATGATCAAGTTAAAAGTAAGATTTGATCTAAAAACTAATTAGTTGTAGCTCTCCTCATTTATTTTTTTAATCGTTTAAATTTTCATAGTTTTGAAAACTAAACCTTAAGTTTTTCTACCAAAAATGTGAAATCAAATCAGATATTGTAAATCTTAGCCGAAGATTTTTATGGCATCAGGTCTAGAATACTTTATGAAAAGTTAGGAGAAACCTGTAAGAGAAAATTGATTTTTAAAGCATGAATCTCAATTCCCTGAGACAGGAGAAGATGGGACAAGTTACAACAATTTCCTAGTTGCACTGTGTCGTGGTTTAACCTCAGTTGGCAACTAAGCCCCACGCAGCCGCTCGCTCACTCCCCCCCCCTCCCGATGGGATGGGGGAGAGAATTGGAAAAGCACAAGTGAGAAAAACTTGTGGGTTGAGATAAAAACAGTTTAATAATTGAAATAAAATGATAATGATAATAATATGATAATAGTAATAATACACAAAGCAAGTGATGCCCAGTACAATTGCTCACCACCCACCGACCGATGCCCAGCCAGTCCCTGAGCAGCGGCCCCCCCGGCCAGCTTCCCCCAGTTTATGTACTGAGCATGACGTCACATGGTATGGAATGTCCCTTTGGCCGGTTTGGCTGTGCCCCCTCCCAGCTTCCTGTGCACCTCCAGCCTTCTCAGTCGGTAGAGCATGGAAAACTAGAAAGTCCTTGGCCAGTGTAAGCACTACCTAGCAACAACTAAAACATCGGTGCCTTATCAATTTTGTTCCCATCCTAAATCCAAAACACAGCACTGTACCAGCTACTAGGAAGGAAATTAACTCTATCCCTGCCGAAACCAGGACACACTGATACTTTGGTTTAGCAAAAGATAACATAGTTCCACTCGTCTTTTTTTTTTTTCTTTCTGTTTTGATCTGCTCACTAGTGTTCCTTACTTTGCAGAATAGAAAAATGTGATGTGAGATTCTTAAATCTGATTCACTGTGTCCTGACGGTTCATAAAAGTGCAAAGCATAGGAAAGCAGAGTCTGGCAAACAGCTGGCATGTTTTGTTATATTTATGGGTTTTTGTAAGATTGTCTGCCAGAAATGACCGTACTCAAAAAAGATGCTCAGATAGAAATCTTTGAACACACTTCTTGCAGAAACAAAGTGATTGTTGATACTTTCTATCTTTAACAGAAAGTAGAATACTTTGCTATAAGGTTGGACACAATAAAGTGTCTTGAGACATCTCATGGAAGAAGAAAAGGAGTTTAATTTGAGAGTTGCTTGAGACTTAAGACCAAAAGCTTAGGAAGAGGAATTGCCATTAAATATTTTTCTATAGTTTAAACTAATGAACTTTATTTAGCATTGGAGAAATTTACCTTTGTGTTGTCGATGACTTTTAGAATAAGGCTGATCCCACTGGTTCTGCTTCATAATGACAAACTTTTAATTTGAACAGAGCATCTCAATTGAAAAGCAGGCATGTCTTTTCGCAGACTTTTATTTTCTCCTGTAGTGGCTCCTTGCCTGGTCTTAGGTCTTGGTTGGCGGCTATTCATAAACATGGCATTCTCTGTAAGGCATATGTTTATGCTATCTGGGCCATCTTGTGATTGCTATCTGCTCTTTACTAAAGATCAGTAGGATTGGCTTTGCTGTAGAAATACTTGATTCCTGTGAAGTATTTTGCTAGCACAAAGCAAAGAGCAATGATGGGTCAGAGCAAAGCAGCTGTGCAATGAAGAATGCTGCCCAGGTGTGGTAAGCTGTGAAAGTTTACCCTCTTACTGTGGAGGAGTTAGTGTATATGTGGGAGAGGCAGAGAGGAGAAGCAGGCAGTTGTGGTAATTTTGTTTCCTTTTACATCATTTGAGACAAAATTTGGCAACTTCTTGTCTCAACACATGCCCAGGGTGACCAAGTGAAATGCACATGGCATTTGGTTGTGTTGCGTTAAGGCCTGTGAGAAAGAAATTAGATGCATGTCACCTAAGAGAGCAGCATAAAATTTGACTGAATTGAAAATGCTGAAATAAAGCTGCATCACTGTGATAGATGTACTCGATGTATACATGGAGAACATGTTGATCTGTAGGCAGTAAGTCTTCCTAAGCAGCCTGCAGGTTAGATCTCGTACAGTTAGTAATCTTACTTTGTGTGTTGACATTAACAAAAGCATCGCAAGAAAAAGCTGAGAACTTCGCAATACTGAGCTTTTTTAAATCTCCAGCTGGAAAAAGGAATGCTTAGAGCTAATTATTTTAGGTTTTGGGAATCAGTTGGCTTCCAATTTCTGTTTTTTTGCTTAAATGATTGCTTTTCCAATAGTGAAAAGTAAGTGGTTCCATGTTCAGACTATGGATAGATTCCAAAAACAATTTTTAGAGTTTAAGTTTTAAATCTTGTCATTAATTTTATGGGGTTTTGGCTTTTTCTTGCTTTTAAAAACAGAGAATATTAATATCAAAGAGTAAGCTACACCAAGGTTTGTTTTTAGCATCTTCTTGGTGCGTTCACTTTTTGATCTGGATATATTCTAAGGTCTAGGCCAATGTTGATAAACCAGTATTTGTAAAATGTTGAAATTTGGGGGTAATTTGTACAATATGAGAAGTCATGATTTATTATAGAAAGTTCGCCACTTTGGGGACCCTTCCACATTACATGTTCTTGAGAAACATAGTAGAATAATGCCTGTTTTCTCCTGTGAGGGTACTGCAGCTATTTAGAAGACTGCAGGAGGCAGTGCTTTCTGTTTTTAAAAAAAAAAAAGATAGGCAACTCTTTTAATCAGCAAGTAGAATGATGAGAAATCAAACAACTTTTATGTGTTGATACGTAACTTCATGAATAACTGCAGGACTTGAGTCTTTTATTTGAAGATTGAGTTCCATTATAGTGGAGCGAGTGGGTTTTGGAGCAGTTCTGAATGTCTTGCAGGTAACAAAGTAGTCCTCAGAGGTCTGAGATGAAACAGCTTCCCTTAGCTGAGCAACCAGGTAACTTCAGGAGGTTACCCTTTTCAGAAGGTCTGAATATAGCTACTCCTTACTTGTTTTTCAGAACTATTTTTTGTTTGAAGGGAAAGCAGCTTGTTAGGCACAATTGTATGAAGTGACTTTACTTTCAGTTGGCCTCTGGAACATTTTCTGCAAAACAGGTCAGAATGTGTCTGTAATAAGACATGATTCTGTTTTTTAAGCTATATTATTCCTGGTTTTCTTTCCTATTTTTAGTTTGTGTATCACCAATAGGAGTTGGTTGTTTGGGGTTTTTTTGTGTGTGTAGTGGAGGGGTGTCAGGGTAGCAGAGGGGAAAGGTAAAAAAAAATCGACTGTAACCTTTGTTGCAGTGCTAATGTTTTTAATGTGTTTTGTGTTTTATAATAGAGGGTGGATCTTAATTTTTTTTTTAATATGCCCTTTTTAGATACAGTTTTATCACTGTGCTGTATGGGTTCCTGTGCCCGTGCAGCAGTTCATTTCAGCCTGTTAGCTCTCTATATTAGTATTGGAAATACCTATTCCTTTGTGTTATCGTTATAATACTAGATTTACAGAAATTATTTGACAAGTGGGAAAATGTCTACCAATTGTAATCATGTAACTTCATTTCCAGATCTTCAGTTCATTAACCAACTTGGCTAAAACCTATAAAATGTACCAATTCTATTCACTTTGAAGTTTTAGTAGCATTTCTGTTGTTGTTGGCAAAGTTTCCACTGTTAGTATTGTGTTTCCCTGAGAGAACATGTAGCTTGCAAGAAATCTTACTGGTATGCAGACAATAATACCCCAGGCTTTGTATTATGCTGTGTTGTGCCATAATAGTTTTATGACTATTTCCATTTGACATCTAAATCAGTAACTTATTGGAATCACCGTTTTCCTTTTTAAAACCCTCTGTTTTCAGACTGCACATGAAAACAAAATTATTTTCTTATTAGCAGAGATTAATATTAAAATCACTTTAGTTGTCCTGGAAAGATGATTTTACTGCTCTTCTCTCCACGAGAGTTTCTTTCTTCTAAAAGACAAATCTGTTGTGGATGAGTGGAAGGTGTGATGGCAGTAATACTCTTGCATCTTTAAGCAAAGCAGTGTGTGGAAAACAGACTTTGATTGTATTAGATTGCAAAGAAGGCAAGATGTTCATTCATCACTTCTGCAGGAGTAATATACCCCATGCATCATCTGACTACTGTATCTCTCTCTGGCTTTGTGAATTTTACTTTGAGAACTTTTAATTACACTATTCCTGATTCATTGTCTTTTGCCTTTTTTTTTTTTTTAAGATATATAGCTATGGAGAATTGAGTTCTCTGTAATAGAAGATCAGATATCAAATGTAAGTTGATACTGAGAGTGCAGCAAAGGTCCTGTGTTGACACTGGCATGAGTGTGATTGTATCTGTTCACCTTTCAGTTATTTCTAAACCTGTTTTGTCTTCAGCATGGCTTTTGTTGCAAATCCCAACAGAGAATATTTGTACGTTAAAAACAGATTTAGGTCATAGTGTCAGAATAATCTTGCAAAAAAATGGGAAGTTTTCTGCCAATTTGGTATGAGAAAAGGCATTTTTGGGCTCTGATATAGTTGAGGAGCCAATGCATGCATCTGGATCGCCATTTTCTTACCAGTTCTTTGTTGCAGCTCATGGGCAAATTCACAGGAATTACATCACCGTTGCTTGTGAAGATCTGCAAGGCGTCTTTCCTTCCCACCTATAATCAGTTTTCTTTCTTGATTTACAGATGAGGCAGCTGCTAGTACCGATTCTTTCTTCATCTAGATACTGAGTGGGAGGGTAAAAGCACTATCTGCTGCAGATACGAGTGACTGTAACTGTATTTCATCATTCTGTTGTTACTATTTGAGTTTTATGGTTAGACACAAATGTTGCAGAGAAGGAAGTAGGCCAAATTTGGTAGCTTTCAAGAAATAAGGGCTGTACACAAGGCATAGCTAGTTTCTGGAACATTAGAGAAACCCAGTAAAACGAGTTGAACATCCTAAAAGAAGGTTAGACAGCATTTATTTGTGCTCTTGCCTTTACTGGTCTTCTGAGTTTCCTGCTTCTTTAGTTTGTTACCTGGGTGCCTGGCCTTCATTTCAGTGGAAACAAGACAATTGAAGTCAGTGCTAAAATAACTCTGAAGGTGTAAACCTGCAGTAAAAGTTGTACTAATCCGAGATGAGTAAAAATACTGATGAATTCTGCTTAAAAGTAAAATAACAGTAAATTCTTAATGTATGCACAACCACAATGTATGAAGTATTCAGTATATTCTAAATAAATCTATTAGAAAAGTTCAGAAATTTTTGTGGGATGTTTCTATTTTCTTAGTCTCAATAAAATTCTGCATAGGCTTAATAAATTTTTTGGCTAAAAAACAGGATACAGGGTTCTCCTGTCCAGCCTTTCCCTCTTATTTCCTTTTTTTCCACAATTTATTTGGACCTTTCTTTCTGAGAAGGTGGAATTTTTTCTATTTCATGAAGGAAGAACATGTTTTCCACAGCTGGGAAGAAAAGTAGCTTTTCTTCCAAAATATTGGAAAGCAGGTATCAAACATCAGATTCCATTTAGCGTTGCTTTTTGTTTGGGCTTTGCATTAGGAGATGGGAGCCCAGCTTGTTCACATAGCAAATTTTCTTTTTCAGCAACTGATTTTAGAACTGCTTCATGTGGTAAGAGATGGTAGTGTTATTACGTTAAGAAGTCATTAATTTTAGACTGTCTGTTGTTTGTCTAGGTTTTTAGCCCGTTTCTTGGTAAAGATGGCAGCCAACAATGCAGTGCTGAACAGACTGGAGCAGAAGGGTGCCGAGGCTGATCAAGTTATTGAATACCTCAAGCAACAAGTTGCTCTGCTCAAGGAGAAAGCTAGTAAGGAATAATCTATCTTATGATAAACTTATTAACCAGATGGTTAACATTAAATGCTCATAGGAAAAAATGAGAACATGGACAACTTCATTGGTGCCATCAGCCTTTTAAGTGTGTTTCGAGTTCTCCAAGATAAAGCTTGTAATAGTAGCACCGCTTCACTGTCTTGTGGTTTGGGTTTTTTTGAAGCTGCTTATTCTGAAATAGGAAAGGCATGAATGAGGAAGGATTCATGACACAAATAGATTATGGAAATTTGGCAGGACACTATTCTGTATGGGGGGAGAAAGGGAGTCGAGAAGAATGGGAGACTTTGCATTTGCCTGAATGCGTTACTGCTTTTTCACCACTATGGGATTCTCTCAAGCGTATCATACCTTCAACTTTGATATTTTGTACATATTACAAACATGTTAAAGCTTTTTCGAATTTAGTCTATTTAGGGGACTGAGAAGCTAGTGTATTGAGAGGCAACTTGAATACGTAAGTATTGTAAAAAATGGCTATTTCAACAAAAAAAGGATTCAAAAATATTTCTGATGATACAGTCCTTGAAAGTTTCCACTTTTTTGGTGTTTGGCTCACCATGTTTCACTTTGCTCTGAAAACAAAACCTCTGTTTGCCAAACGATGAATGCTCATTATTGAAACCTGTCGTTTTTAATATAGTGTCAACTTTAGTCTTGCAGGCATCTCTCCGAGAAGAGAAGAAGCTCCGTGTGGAAAATGCTAAGCTGAAGAAAGAAATTGAAGGGCTGAAACAGGAGCTGATTCAGGCAGAAATTCGAAATGGAGGTGGGGGGAAAAAGTCCTATCCTCATAGAACATAGTTTTGATCATATTTTGTGCTAACAAGATCTCTCTTAATTCTTCTTGATTTTTATCTTTCTGTATGTGACTTTATTGCATTTCGTAGAAATTCTGGATTTTCCTAGGTTCCATGCCTATGACAGGTTACTTAATTCCAACACTTTAGTAAGCTGCAAGCCTAACGGGTACATATGCCAAATCTTAATCAGACATAGAACTGGTTCTTTGTATGTCTTTGTACCATGCCTTCCATAAAAAGCCCCGAATATGACTGATGACAATGACTCCTTATAATACCTTAGAAGTTGCTGAATGTCTAACACTTCTTGATACTCTGAGTATTTAATCTAGCATGACTGAAAAATCCCGGTGGAAAATCAAGCCATAGTTCAAAGTACAGATGGGCAGTGACTTATTAGAAAATCTGTGGTAATGTAGAATTAGAAACAATGTGTTTTGAATTTTTGATTCCATGCTTTAGTAGGACTAGCCTTTCATTGCACTGTTTTTCTTTCTTTGCACTCCCCTGCGCAGCTCTGTTCAGCTCGCACCATCATTATATAATTCATATTAAAAAAGAAAGCACAAAAAACAAAACTCAAGTGTTTCACATCCAGTGTGTCATCTTTAAAATTGTTTCCAAAGAAAGCCTCTTCCGCCCTCAACAGCTATTACTATTTTCACCCATGCTGTCAGTATTATAAATTGGGTGAGATAGTATCCAGTGTAGCCGGATGCTAGCATTCAACCGTACTGAATGTTTTACTGGTAAAACAACACATTCAGTCTTCAAAAAGACTAGCATTTTATAAATGCAGAGAATTCTTTTTCTCCTGTGGGCATGAATAAAGCCCTTTTATGTACTAAACCAAACCATTTTGTATTTCTCCATTGTCTGTTAGTTTGCAGCAATTCTTGATGGGTGTAGGATATTTCACAGAATCTCTGTTATGCTTGAGAGAGAAGTCTCAAGGTATATGATTTTTTCCAAGGTGGGAAAGGATTAGGAAATCAGTATTTGGTTTGACATACATCTTCCTTTATTTAGCTGGTTTATCTAAAAGGCAGTAGGGCTAAATTCAGATCTTTTCTTTTGAAGTAAATTAGCGTATGTTAGCTTTGACAGTGTTAAGTAGTTGAGCACAGAAATTAGATGGACACAGAACATCAAAAATATCACTTGAGATATTTTTTCAAAAATCAGAGAAACAAAAAGTCTTTCCACAACTAGCAAGCCAAATAGCAAGCAAGTGGTTGTTGGTACAACAAATCTCAGATTCAAATGTCTTTTAAAAATTGTTTATAAGAACATAATTCATGCAAATCACTTCAGTGTTGAAGAGAGCAGGTATCAACAAACACAGTGCAGTTCTTCAGGAAAGTTAATAAATGTCTCAAGTATAAAAAGAAGCATGTATGCAGAACGGGGAACTGTATAATAGTGACACTAGAAGGATTTGTCAAACAGTAATTAGTCATAAAACAGCCCAGGTTGAAAGGGACCTCAAAAGATCAGCTGGTCTAACCTTTCTTGGGAAAGGGAGCCTAGATGATACTAGCACACTAATGATGCTTACCCAGTACAATGATTTGGTAAAAAGCCTTGATGAGATTATTGAGCAGAATGTAGAAGGGAGGTATTCATATACTTTCATCTGGTAAGATTGATAGTGAGATGATGTCCGGAATTCTATATCAACAGTTTAAAAAGAAATATGAAGATAATGTGGAGAATTTAGCGAAGGGAAGGGAGGAACCAACACTTCATTTTAGGGCTGCAGATAATTTCTTAGAATGTGATTATTCAGGCTCAGTTTCTTCAGTTAATCAGAAAAAAGAGTTGAGGAATGATCTGACTACGATATAAAAATGATTTTACGCATAGCAAATTACAGAATAGTCTCCAGTATGACGAGAGCTAGTAGCTAGAAACTGAAACTAGACAAACACAAATGAGAAATAAGGAGTTAGTAGCAAAGATAACTAGATGTTGAAACAAACTACAAAAAGAGGTGGTGTTTGCTTATATGTTCTCTTGTATTTAGCACATTTTCCCATTTAAAAAATGTGTTGTGAAAGGCATTGTTCTTAACTGATCAGAATAATCTTGTACAGATTGAGTTCTGAAATATGTTTTGTAATGTTGTGCTTCACTACTCAGCAGTTGTGGTTTAGGTATTTTAAGCAGAATTTTCAGTTCTCTCTACTTTTTCATTTATATTGGAAACTTAAAATGTTATAGTGTTAAAAATTCTGGTAGCCCTACTAACTTTTGTGGTTTTGATTTTAGTAAAACAGATTGCAGTTCCTCCTGGTACAACCGTTTCTACAGCTTCATTTTCAGATGATGTTCCACAACCTACAGCAGTCACATCATCTCCTGGTTCCAAAGATCAAATTAAAGGTGAAGATGAAGAAAAGAAAAAGAAGGAAAAAGTAGAAAAGAAAGGTACTTCAGTTTTCTTAGCTGTGATAGACAGTTAAGGCATTTCAGTTATGCAAGTGCTTTTACATCATTTTGGGCACAGAAAAAAACAGTCTTACAGCCACAGCAGGAAGTCATGTGCTAGCTCTTAAAATCTTGGAAGTACTTGAAGTTAGTGAAGGCCATCAAGTAAGCTACAGATTCTTACTTAAACAGGATACATGCCAAATTTCTTTCCATGTGACTGAACTCCCTTATCTAAAAAAACCCACAACAAAAAAACCACTGGTGAAATCGTGTGGCTAAGAGGAAGTACTGGGTAAAGGACATAGGCAGATAGCATAATCTGGTTTTGGCATCAGGGAGGCAATGCAGAAGCAGGGTATGTAGGTTTCCGAACACCTTTCCTCCTGTTTTTCTTTTTTAGCTGTCTGTATCGGCTTCTGTTTAACAAACTCTCTTAATAGAAGAAAAGACGTGTCTGTTAAACTTACACAGAAGTACAAGTGTCTATCTTGTAACTTAAACTCCTGTTTTACAATCATTCTCTTAAGCAAATTATTATTAATTTGCTATGAATTTATTTGCACAGCTTTTCAGAGTTTGGATATTATGCTGATAGAGCACTGTATCTCTGTGATTTTTCTGGTGAGCTGTACTCAGGCTTATAAGCTTCTTCATATTTTTCGGTGTGCTGCAGCCTTTGACACATCAATATTCCACAGAGCTGTAAATATAAAAGCAGAGGCCACATGTCATATCAGGCAATTAACTCTTTTCTTCAAGTACTCAGTGGCTACAGAGCAAGTATTCAGTTGGTAAGGAAAAATAAAACTTTCTTGTACTGTATTTCCCCTCATCTTGTATAAGTAGCTTAAATTTAGAAAGCAATCTATTTCACTTTTTCCTTCCAGTGACTGTATTTGGAAAAAGGTGAAATATAGCATGAACATTAAGTGGAAGCCCTGAACAGGCTATTTCTGTGAAGTTCAACATCTATTGTAGGTATAGTATTTAGTAGTCATAGTAACCAATATGTAAAATTTGTTTTTTAGTCTTGAAATTGATGAAATTAGGGAATATCTCAAATCCTTTTGCTTTCTGTCACCTATCTTATCTGTTTCCTCTCTGGTTATTCCCATATTCTTAGTTCCACTTCTTGCAAACTTCATCTGTGAGGCTCCTCTGGATATTGATTCTGGGCTGACTCCCACACTGGCCAGAGGAGTGCAGTTCTCTCCTTAGCCTGCGGCATTGAAACGGATGTTTTCTGTGCATCTGAACATATGCTGTGTACAGACATGCTTTGCTATGTTCTCTTTTCCTTCTTTGGTGACAGACTTCATTTCTCTAAAGTGAAATAAATGGAGTGCTAGAAGTTGATTTTTTTTTTTTTGGCTCCAGGCCATTGTAGAGACATGTCATGAAGTGGAGAACAGTGAGGAATGATACCAAGGATAAAGATGGCAGGTCTTTGAAATGATCTTAGGTATTAAATATTAACTGTCTTGATGGTATTTTTTCAGTTTCTCTTCAATTATTGTATGTATGACTGGTTTTATTAATCTAATTCTAATTAATAAAACCCAGTCATAAACTCTAGAGCTTTTTATTTATCCCATATGAATGGAAATATTTATTAAAAGCTATTGCTTATGTTAAAAAAAACACTGCCTTTTTATTACTGAATGTATTATTTAATGTCAACCCTGTACTAGAGCAGTGATAAATCAATCAAATTGCGTGCTGCGTCCACTTTTCCTTTTTTGCTCCCTAAAGAAGGGAGTTTAGCTTACATTAATATGTAAGCTATCTGGGATGAAAGAATAACAGAATATGCTTATTTTAAATAAGCACTTCTTAGACATTTCTTAATCCCCCAGAGATTATAGTTGTTAAACAAATCTTGAATGTCTTTTAAACAGGACAGCCTTATATACAAACTGGGTGTAACTTGCTCATCTCAGAACAAATATCTAAATAAGCAGCTGAGTATGGGGAGTGTTGCTTCACTGCTGTTTTATACTTTACAGTATTCACAGGTGATGATAAACCCTTGCATTGCCATGGGATAAAGACTCTGCACCAGTGGAACCTCATAAGCCATGAGTGTTTTCACACACTGGTATATGTAGGAAGTGAAGGATGTTAGCTGAGGTCATCTTGAAGGGTTGCTTTGCAACTGTAACAGTGTAGTTGCAGTGACTTGGCATTGTCCACAGTTAGGAGCATGTTAAGCATTAGTAACCTGATAACTGGTGATTGTCTAGTTTCCCTTTGCTGGTGAAACACCATGGCAAGACTTACTTGGTAATTGCTAATTGTTAAAACAGTACTATCAGGCTTATTGATGTGGCCTTTGGCAGAGTGTATATGTCACTTACATATGCATTAGCTACACTTAAAGTTCAGCATGACTTCACTTTACAAACAAGAAAACACCTCTGTCCTAAGGTGGTAATTACTTGGAGTAACAATCTAAATTGGAGCGTGTATGATGATTCTCCACTGGAAACTAGTAATAGATGAAGAGTAAAGAGTTAGCACCTCTATGTTTTACACTGGATTTACACTTATTTCTGCGATTGTAGCTTGCTTTTCCCTTGCAATAGTCATATATGTTATTTATGCTTTTTTTTAAATGTTTATTTCATGAGCTAAACTTTCTTTAATAGGTGAAAAGAAGGAGAAGAAACAGCAGCCAGCTGCTGGAAGTAGTGATGCAAAATCTGTAGATGTTTCTCATCTGGATCTTCGTGTTGGCTGCATTATTACTGCCAAAAAGCATCCGGATGCAGACACTCTGTATGTTGAAGAAGTGGATGTTGGTGAAGCAAGCCCAAGGACTGTTGTCAGCGGTTTAGTGAAACATGTTCCTCTGGAGCAGGTATTGACAAAATTATTTACTGATAGCTTTTCCTTCCCAAAAATATCTTAAGACCTTCATCTGTTTATAGGATGTGTTTTTATTCTGCTAAAAGATTTTTACAGTCATGAAAGCAAAAACAGAATGCAAATGGAAGTAATGCTTAATAACATTTGCCAGCAAATGGAGAAATACCCTTACCCCAAATCAGTTCCTTTCTGCTTGCAGTGCTTCTATCCTGGGATGTTATTCTGACTCCTCTGTGATGCCATTGGTACACAGTGGACTCCTAAACCAAACAGATGTGACTCTCCCTTCAGGTTTCCTAGTATGTAGTAGAGAACCCATAATAACTTTTTTGCTGTCATCCAAACTTTTGAAACCTTTGCCTTCCAACTCTCTTTATAGCCCGTTGAAGTGTTTGGCATGGAGTCAAGCAAAGAGCATGTAAATTTAACTTAGCTGGCAGTGAGTGGCTTAAACAACAGCAGGATACAAAATGCATATTTTTACTTCCTTGTCCAGAATAGTGTCTGCCTCTGCGCTTTTTTAGCTGGTACACTTCTGTGTTTGACATGCATGGTTTATGTATGCCTTGGGAACAACCTGAGATTTCAGGATTACACTTTCCTCTCACACTTCTTCTAGAGGGTTAGTGGAAGGGCGGAATTGACTGAAGGCTGCTTGTAAATTCAAATACAAGCTTGGCAAACAAAGCAATGTTGTATAGAGCAACTGCAAAACGGGTCGTGAAGGAATAGATCTTAGTGTGGAAAAGCTACATTTTCTCAAATGCCTTTTCAATCCCTATTCATGCCCTGTCCCCATGGTAAGACTGCAAATGTAGGAAACAATTAAAATTGTTGGTTTTTATGATACAGAGTTATTGAACTGAAAAAAAAAGACTGAATACAATAACTGTTCTGCACTGATCACCTGATAGTGTCCAGTTACTGGATTTGCAGTGGGGAAAAATTCAAATTGCTCACTTTTAGCAGTCTGTTCTCAAGAAAGCATGTAGAAAAAATACCTTAAAAGCCTTTCTAAATAAACTTGCGAACATGAAGTGTACAGAACGCAGCAGAAGTAACAGTCTTTTCTCTTTAACCTGCTTTCTGTCTGCAAAAAATAATCCAAAGTACTCATTAACAGAGAATTAGGGATCATTCTTGCATGTTCTTTGGGAACAGTTAGTTTGTGTGTCTGGTTTTGGTTTTGGCAAGTCTTTATTGGACAGTAAATTCTTAGGGGCAAGCTTCCATCTTTCTGTGGTTTTTTTTGCAGTGTTAAAAAATGTGAAGGCCTGGCATGTGACCTCTGCCATATATTTAAATAAAAATGTATACGTCAGATCAAGCACTATAGACATAATTCACCAAAATTCAGCTATTTATGATTGCAGTGTTTGATGTGGTAATTTAGCAGTGTTTGAGGCTGTAGTATTTGTATCATCTGATTTTACTCTTGGTTAGGAAGCACAATGTGTATCTTCGTTAACTTGCACTGCATACTGAAATGTTATTTATGGGTGTGAAAACTTCTTGCATGCCCACTTTATATGTGGTACATTGTGTTTTTGTGCACCACTGATGGGTGAAGCCAAGTCAGAAGTTGCACCCTCAAGTATCATGTATCGATAGATATATGTGTCATCAGTAATAGGGATATAGTACTGAAGCATGAGGTGGACCATACCAATGCTGAGCTCCTTCAGCAGCAGCTGGGGACAATTGGAGAACATTCTGAAATGTCAGCGGGAATTGACAGCTTTTCTGTCACTGCATTTGGCTTTTTGAAGTGGATCTCTGTGTGCTCCTAGCATCAATACCTGTCTCAGGCAATCATTCTTGAAATTCAGACAATTCTCAAGTGTCACTTTGTTAACCTCCCGAAATCCCCTTTAACCTAAGAGATCCTCATGTCAGTGATCAGAAGTGAAGGACAAGAATGCAGGGCGTGTATCTTAAACTTAGCAAGAAGAGAAGAGGCCACCATCAGCCTCCAGAAACACTACCCTACAACCATTCTTTGTGGAGGAGGCATTACAGCTGTACCTGTTATGAACTATACAGTCTCATTTCTGTAGCAGAAACTCTTTCTTTCTGCTTAGATAGCTTAATCTTCTTTCTTTCTAGATCATTGTTTAAGGGTTAGTGTTGTCCACCCAGGAATTGGCAAATGGTACTGGAATTTATATTTCTTTTTCTTAGATAGAATGGTAATTATATTCTTTATACACATTCTTAGTCTTCTAATTTCCTTTGTCTAGTCTGCAGAGAAAACATGTTTCTATAAATCATAAAGAGCAGTGACTACAGCTTGACTGTAAACTTATTGACACATTCTGTGTAATATAAGACACCTTTCCTAAAGCAAACCAGTTTTTTCCTCTGCTTTTGTAGCATTATGCTTCAAGGCTATATTAAATGCTATAGTGTTTCTTTTCAGATATGAAACAAATAGAAATATCTATGTAACCACGCTTGTGACTTGTAAATTATGTTTGCTGGCAAACTTAAGATCCAGACAAACGTGTAATAAATTGAGGAAGGCTTTTTGTTGCTGTTGGCATTGCAACTCACTGTGGTTTTAAAGCAATCAGTGTCTTGGTTTTAACTCATATTCACTAGCCATTGCAGTCTGTCACGGTATCTGATTTTGAGATATAGAGGGATAGTTAGTTGATAATCTATATAGACAGGTAACTTCAAGGTAATACAGGTTATACAATGTTATACAGGTAACTTCAAGGATTACCTAAGAAAAAGTGCGATATAACACTTGTGCTTCAAGGATAAGGTCTTGTTTCTTCTGTGTGGTAAACATCAGGATTAACTTTTCCTCATTTTAGTTTCTTTGCTTTATTTCTTGCCCTCTCCCCCCCCTGCCGCTTCATTCTACCAGCATGTGGGAAAATTCATTGTTTTATTCTGAATGTGAAGTAGCTGTGTGTCCAGCCATAGAAACTGTAACAACTAACATTTTTGCTGAAACTACATCAGTTTCTCACTAGTTGAGTTGCCAGTTTTGAAGTTCCTGGATTTCTGAAACAAAAGGATTGGCTCTCTGGAAGGCCAGTGGAGGTTGTTGCTGTTTCAAGGAGATAACATTTGAATTTCCTTTGCTTATTCTCAGCTCATTTATGTATCAAACACCTCCTGAGATGCCAAAGCCTTATTAGTTCCCTGTAGACATAGACTTGCTTCTGTTTGTGTCCTTTTAAGTGTGGAGATTTGCCTTATTGTTCTTAACCAGAATTTGCTTTACTGGATAATATATCACATATCAGAAGGAAACATACACTTAGTGTCTATCTTCAGCTGCTTTTCAGTAACACCCTGTATTTCTGATAGAACTTTTCACGTACTGGGAAAGGGAGTTAGGTTTCTTCCTTTTTTTTTTTTTTCCTTCCCCCCCCACCCCCCCCCCCCCCCCTTTTTTTTTTTTAATTTCTGCCCACTCTTATCTATCTGTCAGGAAACTCCCCAATTTATTTTTACAGTTAATTTGAAAAAAACTAGATTGTTTCTTTTGTTCCTCTAATTTATGGGGTTACAGAGAGTGGCCATCAGTAGAATTACTGGATCTGACCCTTTGTAGCTGACACATTTCAGGGTTTTAGTTATCATTTACTGTAAAAAGATCTCATAAGAGCTATGCAGATAGAATGATACCTGACCATCAGATTCCTTGATGGTTTGTAAACAATCTTTTTTGCACTTATTATGCATGAATACAGAGGGGTTCACTATTGTAACTGAAGCCCTGTTTTCTGGAAATGTTACGGTAAGTCCCTTCTATAAAAATTAGCACAACCAGTTTAAAAAAAAAATACACTACTAAAAACTTGCATTATTAGGAAGCATTTATTTAGGTCTAGTTTCTTTTTTTGATATACTTAGGGAATTGTCATTTATCTGAAGACAGTTTAAAAATTGAGCTACTTAAAAAGGAAAAAAAACCCCTTGAAATAGTAATGTTCTAGTTTTGGCTGACCATCTTGGGGTGGGTTTTTCTTTTTGTTTTATAAAAATATTTATTTAACCTTGTGAGTCATCTTACCATTTATTTGTGACATCAATGTACATATCTTAGTGTTAGAGCAGTTTTTCAAAAGCATTTGAAGATACTTCCTAGTAAAAGTGACGGAATAATGTGTATGTTTGAAATGTTGATAAATACTTCTAAATTTTATAATAGTAATCAACTTCTCATACAGAAATCTCATGCAATATATACATAAACATTTGGGCCACTGTGATTGGTGAGAAAGGAATGATGTGATGCTAGTTTGGTTTGCTTTCGTGTTAGTTTGATGATGATCTCCATTTCTGTATTAATGCAGTCTGGTTTTGTCAATTGTATAATCTGTAATAAAAAAGCAATGCTCTGAAGTCTAGAATTTTTTCCAGTTAGTCAAAACTAAAGTTGAGTACCAAATGCAGAAATCTTGTTTCTTCTGTATATCCATTTGCTAATTGTTATTCAGTGCTAGATAATGTCTACAACTTGCATTTTAGTCACTGACATCTTAAAGCCATTTCTTGTGTTTTGGGCGATTTATATACATAGCAATAACTTAAGACATTTTCAGTCAATGGGCTGCCTTGAAACTTCTGCCACATCAACTTTTCATTATAACTGCTTCATTTTAGAGATTTATATTTTTGCTTTTTAAGATGTTCTACTTGGAAAATATGTAGTATTCAGAATACTTGACCATATTAGTTTTATTAAGTATTAATCCTGCAGTTTTGTTTAAAGTTTATATTGTAATGCCCAAAGACTAAAATCTAGAAATATGGATATATACATGTGTGCACTTAGGAGTATGAGAATTAAGGCTTCCTTACTTTCTGTCTGTCTCTTAAGAATGTTGTGGGTTTAATTTTTATTCAGTTTGAAAGTGTGGTTTGTTTTTTAGGCTAAAGTGTGGCAGTTTCCCCTAACAAAGTATGTTTTCTCTGGTTTACTATTATAATTTTTATTAAAATAAAACAACAAAGGAAGAAACCTAGTTTTACAGTTTTGCTCTAATATATTGCATGCAGTGCACAGTATATACAGCCATTTTCAGTGGGTAAAAAAAATTCAAAGCATTTGGGTTAAATAAGATAAAATTTAAGATTCAAGTGAGCTAATTATGTAAAACACCTGTATGCTTCCAGTACACAGTTTGAAATTTTTATCTATGAGCTAGCCTAATTTGTAGAGTGGGGTTTTTGTTTGTTTTTTATTATTAAATGGAAATTGTTTGGTTAATAGTGCTATATTGAAAGTGGACTGAAGTGAGTGATCTCAAAGGAGTAAAGGTGGAACACGGGTGAAATGCATTGCATGTTTTTTGGATTTCTGAATCGCACATTTTGTATTTCCATAAGTGTTTCATAATTCAGCATTTACTCCATTATTCACTGGCCAACTCTTAAGTGGTTTAAATGTTATTTGTCACTGGTGTGCAGGCATTAAAATTGTGCATCTGTTGCTGTATGCTTCTCTCGTCCATGTTAAGGTCTCTTCATTATTTCATTATAACAAAAGAATTGTAATCGGAGTCCCCAAAAACGTGGCATTTAAGTACTCACACCCTTCTGTCTTCCTCCCCCAAGATGCAGAATCGGATGGCAATACTACTCTGTAACTTGAAGCCTGCAAAGATGAGAGGAGTAATATCTCAAGCAATGGTGATGTGTGCCAGCTCCCCAGAAAAAGTGGAAATTCTGGCTCCCCCACCCGGGGCAGTACCTGGGGATAGAATCACTTTTGAAGGTTTTCCTGGTAAGTAAGTATTTGGGAAATTGGATGAAATAAGTATGCCAAGGTGACCTCAGTGTTGAAGCAGATAAAACAGTATTTTAAAGTTGGCTGCATTTTTTTGTTGAAATTTTCTGAATTAGTTATATTCAAACTTTTTGATTATTAGCATGCTAAGGTTGTGTAAATAAAGGATTGAAAATACTTAACTACCTGCCAAAAATTGGAAAGTACAGGGAAATAACTGTAACTTGAAAAAGTTGTATAGTACTTTGATATAAAATTACCCACTTTCTTTAAGTCTCAATAAGTGTCCTGCTTTTGGCTGGGATAGAGTTTATTTCTTTTCCTAGTAGCTGGCATAGTGCTGTGTTTTGGATTTAGGATGAGAATAATGTGGTAGCACGCTGACGTTTTAGTTGTTGCTAAGTAGTGCTTACATTAGTCAAGGACTTATCCACCCGAGAGTGCTGAGAGAGCTGGCGGAGGAGCTAGCCAAGCCCCATACCATGTGATGTCATGCTCAGTACATAAACTGGGGGAAAGCTGGCCGGGGGGCCGCTGCTTGGGGATTGGCTGGGTATCGGTCGGTGGGTGGTGAGCAATTGCATCGTGCATCACTTGCTTTATGTATTCTTTTTAATTATTATTTTATTTCAATTATTAAACTGTCTTTATCTCAACCCACAAGTTTTCTCACTTTTACTCCTCTGATTCTGTCCCCCATCCTACGGGGGGGGCAGTGAGCGAGCGGCTGTGTGGTGCTCAGTCACTGGCTGGGGTTAAACCATGACAATAAGTATTTCTGCTTTTGAAATTTATGGACAAACATATTTGCACTTTGCAAGTTACAATAAGCAAATGTAAAGCATCTTTCCCAGTGTCCAGTGTAAGTGGTGAAGTAATAAGTTGCTGATTCCAGCTCCTCACACTAATGAAAGTGTTAGAACTTGAAGTAGGATTTTTTTTTTTTTTTTTTGAGGAAGCGATGGACAAGATTGGAGGGGGTGGAAATCTCATATTTATGAGAGGAACCTGTGATATTCAAAACACCAGGGGCTTTTTGTTTGTTTGTCTGGGAGGAAATGACTTTTTGGGTCTCCAAAGACAGATACTGGATTTCTTCCCACTTAATTAAATCAATAAATCCACTTTTTTTTCAGAATATAAGTAAGAAAATAATAGAATTTAAACTTTCTCAAAAGATGATTTTCATCCATTTTCCCACTTCCTCTACCTCCCACTCATCTACGAAAACAATTAGTTACTGACCCTGCATATTGGGAACTCACATAAGCATCACATGTGTAGCGTGTTGGTGAGTGTTTCCCTCCTGCCCAAATGCCAGTTCATTATTCTCACGGGCTGAAAGGGATACGGTCAGATTCAGCTTCTCCTGTTGCTGTCTTTGTTAGCACTGTTATTTTGTTATCTCTATCATGGTTTTAAGTGTTTTTTGTCAGGAGGTGCTGGTCCATTATAAGCCCAGTAAGAAAGGCTCTCAGACTCTGTATAGTATCATTTAAAATGATCTTCATTAGAGCTGACACTGAAAAGAGAGAATAGTATAAATAATCTTACATTGCACGGATAATGGGAACCCTGAGTTGGTGCAGCATCAAACACGCTTCTGATCCACGTGCAGCTTGCTGTGCACTTCCTGTCCGTAGAAGAGATTTCCCCCCTTTGGTGATTTGAGCTACTGTTGTATTTTCTTAAACTGTCAAACAGAAAGGAAGTTTGCATGAGAACTTGATGCTGCACTGTTCCATAAAGGTGAAGACACGCAGGTGGCTCAGTCGCTGGCACCACATGGGAGCTGCCTGCAGGCTCCCCTGTTACAGTCAGCTGGCTAGGTTTATCCTGCGCCCCAGGAATTTGTGCAGCACGGCACAAGCCCAGACCTACTCAGGTCAACTCTATGTGGATCACCGAGTTCTTGATGAACAGTGGTCTTCTGGTCAGGATCACTGCATCACTTTGTCTTAACAAAAAGTGGTCTGACATCCAGCATTTCCTATATCGGGTGGACTTGTATGTATATACATCTATCAACAAAGTATTCATCTTCAGGGTGAATTTGTTGCTCAAAAGTTGGCTTTCACATGTAAGAAAATGGTGCGGCTTTGTTTTCTACATAGAAACGTATTAACCTTTTCAAGCTATTGCACCTCTGACAATTTCTAGCTGTATAGCAGTGTTTTTATTAATGAACCTCTTGGCAAGCTCTATGCTTAAATGTATTTACATGAAATACATACAAACACATATATATTTATGAAAGGTATATAGATATTTTTATACTTCTCATGATTGAAACTGTGATGCTCTAAAAAAATATATTTTTGTTGGCATATGATAAAGGAAGCAATGGTCTATCTAGGTGTTTTTGAAACAGGAGGAAAGCTCAGCTTGCTATGATTTAATGCTCTGATTGAAAATATTTTAAAATAATACTGTGTTTAAGAAGGAAGTCAGTCTTGCGGCATTCTTTTCATTTTTAGTTATCTGTATTGAAAGTATACCAAGCTTGCTAGTTGAGATGAAGAATTGGTAAGCTGTACTGAAATCTGAAAGGCTTCAGCAATTGCATTGACTAAATTGTAGGAATACTCACTCATAACTTCTAGGAGTTATCACATATCTGTGAGTAAAGACAGATTAAATGTTGGATGTGTAACTTCTGTTACATGCAAGGATACACTCATTGCTTTCTGTTGCTGTGGAAATGGATGTGCAAGAGAGAGCATCAACCTGTAGAGTAAAACCTAGTGCATAAGCCCTGCAAAATTATGTACAAGTCAGCCTGGGCATGTGGCTTTTTTGAGGCGTGGAGAGTCTTTTTTTGTTTGTTTTTTGTCTAAGACGTAACTTTACTCCAAACTTATATCTCAAGTAACTTTGTATAGCTGGCATTTGAAAATAATGTGAGAGCTGGTAGTAGTGCTGTTCTCTGTTAGCCAGCATATCTTTTCTTGCACGTGACTAAGAGGTCAGTTTTATCAAAATAATTAAACTATTTGACTCCATGGTTGCAGTTGCAAAAAGCTTTTCCTAGAGCAAATCAGTTATAGAAACATTTGTTCTAAAATTACTCCCAGGTGTTAAGCTATACAGATATTCTGTTGACATTTTGATTCTTAAAAGATATAGATCAGCTAAAGGTGGTGTAAAAGTTATACTAGTTCTAAAATTATGACCTGCAGCCTGTGATACAAGGTTTTGTATGCTTTGTTGTCAGTTTCCTTCTGACAGGGAGCCAAAGACATGGAGGTCTGATAAGTGTCAAATGAAGGTTTTTACAACCCCTTTGAAAAACATATACATTCAGGGCTATAGATTGTAGTCTGAAATATGGCAGCTGTTTCCTAATGTTTCATATATAGCTGCTCAGAAAAATTGGTAGGTATGAAATGAAAGCTCATCATTGACCTTGAAAATATACCTAATGCTTAATGGTGCAAAGTAGAGTGATGTATCTCCTAGTCACATAAAACTTACTTTAAAGAATTTTAAGACTTGTGTTTTCATTATCTTGGAGTAGGAAAAAGCAAGAAAAAAAAGCATTTGATGGATGGAGACTTACAAAATCCTTCTGACATCTGCTTCTGTAACTTGTTGCGTACTTGTCTTTTGCATATTCCCTTTGTAAACTAAGATATTAATACTGTTCACTGGTAGGTTTTGGTTTGCTTTAGGGCTCTTTTAAATTTCTTTTACCTGCAGACTAAGATTGTTAATCACTTGGACAAGAAGGTAAGTGGCAACAACTTTTGGTGGGTTTGGTTCCCCCCTCACCACCACCACCACCCCCCACCCGATTACTTTTTCTGGTTTAGGGTTTGTTTGGTTAGTTTTTTTAAATTTTTCTCCTTTTTAAACAACTGGGTGGTTTGGTGTTTGGTTTTTTTCCCCTTTTATTCCTGGGGGGTGGGGGGATGGGGGTGTGCAACTCACTGGGAGAATGGAAAACTTTCTCAATTTTTAAAGGGGTTGTATGTCTGTATCTTCTGCTCACCTTTTTTGTGTTAAAATCTCACATGCTGCTTAGCTGCTGTCTCCTCAAAGGCAATCTGGCACTTCACTGATACTGTTACCAGGAGGGTAGAATCCTTGCTATGTCAGATGTCATTTAATTTCAGTGCTTAATTGTAACCATTTATGTTCTGATCAAATTTTTTTTTTTAAAGAATACTTTTAAAGCATAAAGGTTCGGTTTGAGTCCTTGAAAGTCAAATAGAAGGGACAGCTGGGTCTTGTTTTTGTTTGAAGTATGAAAGCCTATGAAGCAACAGAAGCAGCAGCAGCAACAATAAAGCAACTCTAAAACACACAGCTGTCTATCAAGCCGCTTGGAATCAAGTTATTTTTAAGCCTACTCTCTCCACCATACAAAATATTCATGAGATACAGGCTAATTTTCCTTGGTCATTTTAGTCAAAGTAAACAAATGATATCTTGATTCAAACCAGTTGAACTTTTTTCTGCAGAAACTTGAGTTTTCCTAGAACCATCTTTAGTGTCGTAGAGGAATGATTTGGTAAGGAATGCTGTTGTCTAGAGGAGTATTCTTTTTTGTTTGTTGATTTGATGTCATTGCCCTTAGGGGAACTTCAGCATGGTTTTATACTCCAATATATGAATCTTCAAGATCTGTTGGTCCTTTTTTGTATTAAGAACTTTATCAAATTGCTATCCGCCTTCAGGGGAAAAGGTCTAATTCATAAGCCATAGAAAAATCATTCCATTGCATGTCTGTAAATACTATGCTCTCCTACACAGTAATTGCCGTAAGACAGCAATAATTCGTGGAGTTTTCACAGCTAACTGTGAAATCTTCTCTCTAATAGCAGTATAACTAACGCTTCGACAAAATTCTTCAATGCAAAAATGCCACCATGGCATTCAGGAACCATGAATCTGTTATTTAAGTTTATATAGTTCTGGTCTAAGAATCCCTGGCAATTTAGTTAATAACTATCTCTTAAAAAAAAAAAAAGTTCTAAAACTGGAGTGCAGTGGTTAGTCTGTATTTAACAGGTTTCTTTAATCAAAGCTTTGGTGTATGGATACTTTCCTTCAGCTGCGTAGTTATAATCCACAGTGGGCTAACTGGTACTAACTTTTTGTAAGGTCACACATCACCACATCTTTTTGCCCCTTATTGCGCTGAGATACAGTCTTTCAATAGTTACTGAGCTGTTACAACGTGGAGAGGTTTCTTGCTTATTAGGAGAAGTTCTTTCGTAATATTTAAACTGCTAGACCGAATGACATGTTTAACAAAATTTGGGACCTCTTATTTGGTTCTTTTTATTGAATGAGAGTGGGAAGCTCATTAAACCATTACAAGTTTAAATTTATTTTATTTATAGAAACCCTTCTAAAGAATATTTTCTGGAAAGAAAGAATGCAATGAAGAGAAGTCACAGGAAAATGCACAGCCTAAAGCTCTGGTAGTATTTAAAATCGGTGCCTATGCTAATCTAATATGAGCTCACCACAGATCCCAAGGGAGCTTGATGCAGGATTCCAAAGAAACTTATTAACATCCAAAGCGTGTGTTTTATAATAAAAGTCAGGTTTTTTTCTTACTGAAAAAATTCACTTGCTTTTTATATTTGAGGAGGGGGAAGGAAATGCACAATGGATCATTTAACGTTCTGTTTAATGATTTTAATAGTTCGTATGCATTCACTTTGGTCTAAATCCATGTCTGTCTTTGTTCGTGAACTTGAGCATTGAGCAGGATTTTTATTTTTGTGAAAGTGCGCAATTAGCTCTAAATGTTTAATTTATTAATGGTATTACTGATTTTTCTTTCAAATATTAAGTGCACTGTGGTTGTGAAATAACTCAACTGCATTATTGAATCTTGCTTTGGCAAGGTTAGCCTGCTTAACGGAGAAGTCTGGCCTGGTCTGCTTCTCTTACACAGTTACAGATATAGAAGCTACAGGAGTTAGACCTGTCTGCAGGCAGAAGTAACTTACTCTTGCAAGCATTGAGAATGCGATTAGATTGAACCATTGAAAACATTTAAAGGAGAAAAACAGTAAGGCAGGCTGGACTGAGAGTAGTTAATTTAACTGCCTGTTGGTCAGCCAGTCGGGAATACGCCAAGCAGTAATGAATTTCAACCAGCTACTAGAAACATGTACATTAGAATCCCTGTAGCATTAATAGTTTTTCTTTCTGAACCTTTGGGGACACTGAGTAGTGGAAAATGAGAGTACTTGATATTCTGCTCACTTGGAGAGCTCCTCATTTTCCTTTAGGAACTCCTGGCTTCTTGAGAGGATCTCAGGGAAGATCTGTTTACTAGGATTTGTTTTTTGATTCTTGCTTGTTCTGGAACTTAAGATTTGAATAGTTTGGGCAGAATGGTGCCAATATGGCACTCCAAGCAAGTAAAAAAAAAAAAAATTATATAGTGTATCAACAGTGAAATAGCATGGGATTCCTTTCAGCATTTAAATGTGCTCAAATTGTATTTAAAACAAGTCTTGTGTTTTTTTTTAATTTGTCCTGCCTGTGTTACACACGAGAGGTCAAGAGCATCTGACAGCATTATGATTAAATAACTTTTTAATGAAATATCTTTTTTTCTTTAAGAGAATCTGCATTGTATTACAATTAAGAGATTAAATTTACTTGAACAGAAAATAATTATACAGTGAATTGGTTGTCTTACTTTATCTAGATTATGTCATCAGGCAGCAGTTTATTCAGTATAAATCTTCAGAGCAAGAGAGCTCATTTAGCTTAGTTGTTTTGCTCCTATACTTTGCATTTCATGTCTATTTAAAAATAGGAAAATATGATTGAAATACTTCACTATTCTATGTAATTTGTTAACAGTATTTCAAAACATTAGTAGAAGAAACCTGCATTTTGTGGTCATTAGAGATCCTTAAATAGTCAGATTTGCTAATGTAGTTAGACTGTCAATACCTCTAGGGGGTAGGTAGCTTGTCATGCTGTACACACAGAAACAGGGAACTGAGATAGAGAGACTGAGGCCATATTTGCTGAAATACAAGCTGACCTCTAGTGCTCCTGTTATTTTAGGCACCAGAGCTTGTCATCAAATAGTACAAAAAGTAGCAGAACAATGTTGAAACTTGGGGCTAAAATTATATGTCAGTATCCTAATTTTGGACTATTCTTGTCTAAGTTCGATATTTCTCAACTGTAAGGGCACCTGCCAAATTCACTTAATATTAATTGCTTATAAAAAGTCATTAATTCCTAAACTTAAGATGCCGACAAACTGTGTCTTGGTGAGTAGTGTATTTCTGTGGTCCACATCCACTTAATTCTTGGGAATCCTTTTGGTCTCTAGTAAATTTTGTAAACCAACAACTAGCAAGGGTTTGATTTCTTCCTTTTGACAGTATTTGTGGTCTGTTACTTTACAACCTTTTTTTCCCCTGAAAGATCAGCATTTTGAGAGTGGCTCTGGAGACATTTCCTAGACAATCCCTAATTCCAATTAAAGTTTTCATTTTGAGAGTTGCAGGTAATGTTTTTTTCCCTTACAAGTGTGTGCAGTGATGCTATGTGGGCTGTCCCAGATGTGTACATACATAGAGTGCTTGCTCTGCCTTCTGTGTTGTTTGCTATTAGGTTATTCTTTGTTTTGAAACAGGAGATCCTGAGAAGGAACTTAATCCCAAGAAGAAGATTTGGGAGCAAATCCAACCTGATCTTCATACCAATGACCAGTGTGTTGCTACGTACAAAGGAGTTCCATTTGAAGTGAAAGGGAAAGGAGTCTGCAGGGCGGAGACCATGGCAAACAGTGGAATTAAATAAATAAATAAATTGTTATTAGAAGCTTTTTCAGATGTTGAAATGGAAAGTAATGCAAGCACAATAAAAAACATGAATATATTACCCCTCTGAAATGCATGGCTAATACCTTTTTTGTTTGTCTCCTCTTCCAGAGGTACAGAATGTGTTATGCCTCCGACATTTTCACAATTCACTCATTTACCATGCTTACTGTCCTTGAGGTTAAGTGTTGTCAACAGTTATTAACCACTCAGTGCTCAAGACTTAATTGCCAAGGCTTGTTCATGGTAGAACTACAGGCAGGCAAGCATATTTTCTGGACAGCTAAAAGGTTTAGAGGATCTATGGAGCAAGAGCATCTCAATAAGGAAAAATTTCTGCCATGTTCCTTTGTGCTAGCTGCTCTTCAAGAGGTGCAGGACTAGCAGTTGGTCAGTGAAGACCACAATCATCTTCATTCTTCTAGTCACCTTTTAATAGTTTTTCTCCTCTTCTTTCAGGCAGGTTTCAGATATATTATAAGCCTCTGCAACTTTGTTCTCAGTAGTCTGCAGACAATTGTAATGGGAAGATTAAACGATGGCCCTTTATGCCCTAAGATATACAAATGGACATACTTTCTTGTCCCACAGTTAAGCTGTTATAATGTCAATAAGATCAAAGCTGTCACTTTGCTAAAATAGTTCTTTATCTAGTCCACCTAGATATTTCCTTCCAAATGATAGGTAGTACTAAGAAAGAATGAATAGCAAAGAGATTGCTAGAGCTAGTCAAATACTACCAAAAAAAAAAAATCTGTTTCCAATGCCCAAACAGGTATAAAATGAATTGATTTTTTTGTTTTAATGTATTTTTATGCAATGATACTTTATATGAAAGATGCTTTGAATTTAACAGAAATAGCTTCTTCAGTTTTTACAATTAGAATTATTCCATAATAACGTAGTACAAGTAGTCATGGTTGCTATGGTAATTACCATAGCCTCAAATTTCTTCTTTTAATTCCTGCCTCTTAATAATCTGAAAATAACTATTTTAGATCAATTTACAATAAACCTTTTAAGTAACTATTTAGAGATATTTCAGATATTTTGGCATATAATGTTTAATTAACTGGTTACTGTCTAACCACTGAAACAGTAAGCGCTTTTTTAAACCACTGAAATAAAAAAACTTAGCCACTCTGAATTTTGCAGGCTTTGAACTTCATCCAGTAAACTGGGAGAGAAAACAAAATACAGTGATATAGAAGTAAAAGGAACAGGCGCAAAAGAAGACCTGTACAGATTTCTTTTTTGAATGAGTTTTGTATGTGCCTATAAACTGTGTTAATTTTTCATGCATCTGGGAATAAGCAATAGTAATTAGTTCTTTTAAATGTGCCAAATAGCGTTAAGCACATGGGAGCTATTTTATCTGCCTTGTAAACTACATATCCAATAATGTCTTATTAAGCAAAATTCTTGAAGTTCAAAATCTCAGTTTAACTAATCCTGAATCAAGGTAAGGAAATACTTTTACAGTAGATAAATCTTAGCACTTAATACTGGAAAGCTCTTTACAAACTTTGGAATTCAGAGGAACTTCTGAAAGCTTGAAGAATTGCAAAGAGGCTCCCTTACAGTCTGAACTCATGTACTTTTTTTTTTCTTCCAGGTCAGTGTTCTATTTGAACTGCAATATACAATCTGGTGTAGCGTAAAAATCTCATTTGTGACTACATACATATTAGGAGCGTGATTTAGAGCACTAGCTTGTTCTGGTCTTGTGGTTGAAGCTAGGATTCTGGATGCAGTAGTGTGAGATACTCTATGAAAGGCAAGTAGTTTGGTAATCTAAAGAGATATTTCCAACTGTGTGTTCAAAGGTATTTGGTATGGATGTGGAATTTTCCAGTTGATGACTTCTACTCTGTTACTTCTGTTAAATGTTACCTACCATAGAAAATAGACAAATGAGCACCTGAAAGCTAATTTTATTCCTTGCTGTGTTTAAGTAGAAGCACTCGATAATTATTTTGTCTTATAAAATTTAAGAGCTTCCTTAAGACAATAGCTCTTTCCTCTTTAATTATGCTCTTCTGGTTGTGTAGGAAAATGTATTTATGCTGTACTGAGCTTAAAAGTGACAACAGGGTACTTGAGGCACTGTGCAAGTATGCTTCCTCACTGAATCCAGCCTCTTCTGCCTTGTCTGCATGAGTAAGAAGAACTGCAGTGAAATCCTTCCATGTGGGGCCCAGAAGTTCCTGTAATGAAAAACAAATCTCAAATAGTTATCTTTTCTTGTTCCTTTTCCCCACTCCCACCTCCTATGCTTATGCATTAACAGACCAGTTACGGGTTCTTTTCCTAGCATGAACCGGATTACTGCCATCTGAGTTGCTGAAATTTCTGGGGGTTTTCACCTTCCAAGACATTGACATCCACTTCCAGTGGAAATATGTGGTTGTGCAGTACTAGCAGTTCTCTGTTCTCTTACTACAGATGTTAATAGAATTTTTCCAGTTAAAAAATGCCTATGTAAATAAGGAAAAATGCTTGTTTAGCTATGTCACGCATTATTAGAAAAAAGTAAAATACAGGTAGTTTACATCAGTAGTTTCCACATATCCATATTTCTACACTTTCTACAGCTCTTTGAATTTTTTTTTTAAAATCACCAAATAACCTTGTGTTGAAAAAATGAATTTCTGTGTAACACCAATTGCAATTCCAGCTGTATCTCATAAAACTGAACTATTCTCAGCAATTCAGGAAAAACACAGTTCAAATGCATCAACCTAAGTGATGGGGCAGAGAGTTTGTCTTTAACTGCTGTGGTTCATCTGATGGAGAGGAATGGAGAAAACAAGCTGCTTTTTTGTCAATGAGTACAGAAAATTTTAATATGAATGAGAGATTGGGCTTTCATTTACAGATGTAAATGAAGTTACAACTTCAGTGCAATCATGCTAACTCCTGTGTGTGACAAGCAGCCTACTTTGGTAATAAAAGTCCAGATCTTAACTCTGTAACCTAAATTCCAAGGTGTATAAAACCGCTTTAAAGGAGATCTTTCTACTCCCAAGATAGCGATTAATCTGTTTTAGATATTAGGGATGAAAAAAAAATTAAACCCATACAAAATTTTGGCATAAGCTGTCTAAGGAAGTGTTGGGTTATCAGTTTTGGATAGAGATGATAGTGCCTTGATTTGCTGAGGGCTCAAAGTCAATGCTAATGTGAGTTCTGAAATCAATATCTGCCATTCTCAATTCATTAAGCTATGTTACTGAAATAAAAAAATCCAGAGATATTTAAATGCCAGTAGTCTTCTACTGATATGCCATCCTCATTGATATGCCATCCCTAATTTGCAGAGGATTATTTTAAAAACTCCTGATTGCTAAACGTAGTCTTCACGCTAATGTCTTCTTGGAATGACATACTGAAATGTAACCATTACTGCTCATATTCCCAGCACTCAGGCACCTGTCCTGCCCCATTTGTTTGTGGCTGATGAAATCGCAGCATCTGGTCTTTTAAGGGGAAAATAACTAAAAAGCAAACCATTATATAAGCTGAGAGCCAGTTGTAATCATGAAACAGAAGTAAGTGTTGCTTTCTCATTATTTTTAAACATGCTTTATTTCCTTTCCAGTAGGGGTTTTAAAGCTTCATTAGAGAGAAAAGGTATGGTGGCATCTCTTATGCTTTTAAAGCATACACGGATTTGATCCAAACAGTCTCAAACTAGAAGCATGATGATTTTTCATTGGCTTAGAGTAAAAATATTTTGAGTAAATAGTGTTTTCTCTTAAATACCATGAAGTATAGAGAGATGGAGAACTGTATAAGGAAAAAGGGTAACACTGAAAACAAATGTATGTAAACTGACAATGAGTAAGAGTGTATCGAAATTAGAACCAACTCTCAAACTACCAGAAAAGTGAGGGGTAACCTACCAATGGAGAGTAATCAGAAAGAACAGGAGAGCAAATCAAACACATTTTGAAGGCTATTTTTCTATCTATATATTTATATATTGGTATATTTTTATCTACATATATATTTAAATAATATTAGTTACAGCACGTAATAAGAGTTGATGGACCAGGAAGTCCCTTTCACTCCTAAAGATTTTTAGAAAGTTCATTAGTGTAAGACAGATGCAAAGTGTAATGTGCAGACTTTGGCAATAACTGAAACCCTTTGTTTCTTCGTAAATCAGACAAACCTGGTTCATCTGATCAGATACATAAACTGAGCAATGTCCTTTTGCTGGCCTTCCCCCCCACGCCCCCCCCTAAGTTATGTATGCGTGGTAATGAGAAATTTTCAACGGAAAAGAAAGCCATTCCTCTTCAGTGTCTCTCCCCACATACCTTACCTACTTGCAAAAAAAAAAAAAAAATTTCCCCCAGGAAGTTCAAGTCAGTTATGCTAGAAATTTTCCTTAGCCAGAGTAAATTTATGGTAACTTTCTAGTACTTTCTCTTGAACAGATACAGCAGTAAGTGACAGTGCAGGACAGAGCTAAGCATCCTTGTCCCAGGTCAGTCAGATTCTCTGCGTGATTTTTGGACCCATTCTCTCTGCTTTGGTCCTATACAGAGCACGGGAGAGTGAGGTAACCTGACTTTTGCTTGCTTTAAGTAGCATATCTCTTCAACAAGCTAGATCTGTCATGATAAAGCATTAACTGTCGCTTCTAAGAGGAAAAACTTACTTTGATAGGTAAATTTGTTTTCTAAATTCCTTTGTGCCGAGCCCACGTACAAAAGAGAGCTGTTCTTGCCTCTCTCTTCTCGGGTTTAGTGTGATAAGTGTAGCTATGGTGTATGGTGTTGGAGTTCTGAATGACGTGTTTCAACTGCTGGACTGGAAAGTGTCCCAGCTTTCAGCTGCACTTCTCTAGTTCACTTTTGCAGTCAACTCTTCCATAGCTATTGTCACCTGAAGAAAAAAGAGTTGCTGTTAAGGCAGAGACTACCATTTATGTATTTATTTGTTACCTGGAGGAACTGAATTGCATGATCGCTTTCATCCGGACACAGAGGCAAGTCAGCCCTCAGGACCAAGAGAGCTAGATGCAGGCCTTCCTCCCCAAAGTGGTGAGCCAGGGCTGAACTCACTGTGTCTCTCACCTGCTCTTTGCTCAGAGCACTGTGAGGGTAGCTTGGAGTGTCAAGTACTCGAATACGGAGAGCTAGCTCACAGCCGTTTCTTCGTATAATCCCCGAAATGCGACAGCTGTGTCCAAGGCTGCAGCATGTAGTCACAGAGCTTGGGGAACGATGACTCTCAAAGTCTGAGCTGCCCAGCAGGCTGTTCCCAGCAGCGCTTTTGCCAGTCTGAGTTCTTCCAAGGACAACAAGGTTGATGGTCATCTCATTGCTGTCTGCCATTGTCTGTTTTTATCCACGAACCTGTCACTAATTGAAGAACAAATAACATGAGCTGTTTCAGATAACTTAAAAAAAAAAAAAAATCCATCAAAAATTGCAAAATTCAACGTCTCTTGAGTGTCCTTCCCTGCCTGAAATGTTTTTAAGGAGTGTGTGGTTGTAGATAGACATTCAGTACAGCACATATACCTCTGTCTGATCCAAGGATGGATCTTTGCTGTCCTTCCTAGTCTGCTGCTTAGAAATAACAAGACCTCATGGAAGGTGTCACAGGTATTAGAGCAACCTAACAGGCTGCGCTCCTACACTGGCAGAAACTGAAGAGCTGGGAAAGAATCAGATGTGAGAAGAGGTTTAGGAACAAGTAAAGCAGATAAAGCTAAGGGGAGGCAATGGGGAAGGGAGGAGTTGGGAAGCAACCGTGAAAAACAGCATTGGCATGCAGTGAGAGTAGGTTATGAAAAGGAGAAAATCTAGGGGAGGAAGAAGAGAATGGTGACAAATACATGCTGCTGTTATTAAGTGACCATGTTTCAGGAAGTAAATCTTTTACTTATTTTTAGGAAAAAAAATGGATAGGAAGAAGTAGCTTTTAAAGGAGCACTCTTTCACAGCAGAGAACAGCTTAGAATACATCTTTCATCAGCTACCACTAAAGTTGAAATAGACAGTAATCTGAAAGGGCTTTCTGATACAGATAAATATAAGAAGTATGTCTTAATGAAAAAAAGAGCAGCTGAAATAGCCAATGCTGCAGGTTCTAACCCCATATGAAATTGAGAGTTTGGAAATGTATACTGTACAAACTTTCAGACTTATGGCACAGTTAGTGGAAAAGAAAAGCGTAGACAGGTGGATGGAGAGGGGAGATGGGTAAGTATCATTTCCAATTACTGTAATTGTTCATAAATAAGCCCTCTCATTTTCTTTGTGCGTTTCTGTAATCCAGTATCTGAAGGGTTTTTGGTGCATGTTAATCATCTAACAGCAATACTGGCTCATTAAATAAATTCAGAGGTGTTTCAGATGGAAAACCATATTGGCAAGTAAGTAGTTGATTTTAAGTTATTGGTGACACCTGAACTTCAGAAATATTATCTTAAAAAATGAAATAAAAATCTGTTTAGGTACTCATAGAGAGATCGTGGATAATTTTAGAATGGGATTTCCTGTGATTAATTTATTTAAATTTCTGCATGTGCAGTTCAAGCTTTCTCCCTCATATTAAATCCATGCCCAAATCAGTCTTTTGAAATAACTTCAATACAAAGCCAAACATTCAAGAGCTATTAACATACTGATTTTGTTACAGGCAACGTTAAATACTGTACATTATGATTTTTCGTACTGAATTCACAGAGAGGTTTTTGTGGATTTTTTTCAAATATCAATTTCCTTTTTTTTTAAGAATACCTCTTAAAAAAGACACCTTATGAAATGGTTGTCATCAGTTATTCATCAGTCTAGATGTGCATTGTATTATTTTTCTGTAGCATAATAATATGACATGGTAGACATGCATTTGTGCATTCCTTTTTTAAAATCATGATCAAGGATTTATTCTTTTTTTCCTGTAAGCAGTCTACACTTAAATACTTAGATTAATTTCATATTATGTCGCTTACCTTATTTTGCCTTAACTTCCTCTTTCATTCAGACTTCGTTCATAAACCATGTGTGCAGTGTAAAATATGTGAACTTTGAAACTAACAGTGGCAACGTACCATGCTGAGACTGTTACGTACTCATTAATCTGGTTAATCTATTACTGATAGATCCTCATTCAATTGGATATGTTTGGTCAGTAATTGGCACTGTTGAATTTTTGCAACTTAGCTGCAGATACAGTTTTTGCAATCACTTTAGAGATTGTGTGAAGTTGATATTTTTGAATGTTACTTGAGTTTTACCAGTAGTGAAACGTGAAAGTGATCATGGAGGTACTGGGATTACTTTGTGTTGCATGTTCTTGAATGTGTGTGTTCATATATGCATGTGAAGAGTGTATGCACTTTCTCTTATTACTGCAATGAATTAATAATTGCAATATTTTCAAATTGCAATGTAAACTATATGCAAATATAAAGCTGTTTGCCTAACAAAGATGGATTAAAATAATCAAAACATTGATTAAAATACAGAAATTATTTGTGAATCAGGAAGAAAACTGAAGGCTTGCACCACTGCCAGTCATGTGCATTAGCTGGTGGCTTGATAGCTTGATACATTTCTCTTGCAAGCATCATTCTTTGCTGTGCTATAGTAGCCTTAAAACCAGGGATAAAAAGATTGTCCAGAAAGGACCTATCACTTGCTTTTTAGACAATTTCCCACAAGTGGGAAAGTAACTGATTTAAACTTGTGTGCCTTAGTAGAAAATAAATACAAATTTGTGCTTTAATGACCAGGTTCTAGTAATAGAACGAAAGAGTGGAGTAAGCCCTGCTTGTCTGTTCACAAGGAAATGTTTAGATAAGCCACCTCTCTGACTGTAAATCCCAGGTGGGTGGAGGCACCTGTTTACTCCAAGGGTATTAAGTATGTGTCATTACAGTGAGAACAAGAATCTGGTACGTAGGCTGTCTGTGTTGGGAGGAAAAGACGAAGGTGCTCTCCAGAGCCCAGTCCTGCTGGGGACATTGTCATCCAAAATGTAGCTGTTTGTGGGAGCCTGTAAGTATTGGTTTACCACAGTACCAGGGCAGTTCCTGCCTGCTACAGCAGTGAGGTGAGACTAGTTCCTCTAGAAGCCTGTTGTCTCCCGCTGTGGTGCCACAAGCACAGCCAGTGCTTTGGCAGAAGGTAGGAGCTAATGGTGCCTTCACAGCCTCCTCGCATAAATTCACATCCTTCATCATGAATGAGTTCATCGTTTGTGTTACTTGGCTGTAGACAGCTGTGTAATAATTTTGTTGCTGTATTTTTTTAAGAGCACATAGACAAATTAGTTGCTTTCAGACAGCTCCTTGGTCTTGAGCCCTGCCTATTCTGGTGAGAGGCGAGATGTTGAATCTTTTCCTTTATTGTGTGCATAGCCGAGGCAACTACTGGTAGTTTCCACTGTGAAAAGCCTTGCGGCTCAATGCTGTCCACAGGCTTTGTTTCTCAAGGCATATCTATATATAAAATGTATAGCAAGGTTCCTTCATTTGCTAGTGGATACAAACTCAGAGAAGACTGGATGGGGGGTGACTCACTTGCAAAGCAAAAGAGTAGGTCAGTCTCATAAAACTATGGATATTGTGAAGATAAGATCCAGATGCTTCCTTTAATTTGTCTAGAAGTCTTGACTTTGGTTAAATTGTTACAGTCTAGCTCTGTACTTTTCATCAGACTGTTCCTATGCACAGTAATGCCTCTTATGACATCTGAGGCAGTATATGTCCTAGCAGCCGCATCCAGCTGAGCCAGTAGCCTGCCAAGGAGATAATTTAAGCTGTGCATGGACAGGGATTTAGACTAACAAGAAAGCTAGAATCCCAGAAGCGGAGGAGTGTTGTATGCAAACTGCAGCTTGCCCAGCTGGATGCAGAACAGGGCTTTTACGCTGGCAAGATGGCTGTAAAATTAAAAGTAGTGTAAATGAGACACTGCTTAAATGATATCTAAAACTTGGCTAAGCAAACTTCCCCGCAAAAAAGAGGCATTTCTTTCCAGTATAATTATAAATGTCATACAGTCCGAGTTGGGACACATCTGGAAGGTCTTACAACAGCACGGACAGAGGATTTTAAGAAGCTGTCTTCCTGGGAGGATATGACAGGGAAAAAAATCAAACTGATTTATATGAGACTTGCTTAGGCTCCTCAAAGTATGTGGAAAGAGTCCTCCCCAAGGTGGCAGTATCAGCCTGCTCCACAGGTACTGTAAAACTCAACTGGGGTCCCCTTGCCCTGGAGTTCTATGCTGAAATAAAATACCAGGTCAGAAATGAGCTAAAGCATTAGAATAATTACAGGAGTCTTCAAGTGGCTCCTGAAATAAGAAATGTAAAAAGCGTTTCTCTCCTTTGTCACAAGAAACATTTTTTACTTCATATATAAAATGCAGACAGCGCAGCACCTTAATGAATTTGAACAGCAGTAATGGAAAGGTAGCAGTTAAGGAACTGGAAGTGTTATTTATTGTCCCTTATTTGATTCTTTTTCTAATCAAGACCTTTGTTTTCACTAGCTTTTAAGTTGATTTGTGACATTTATTATGGGGCTTTGGATATGAGATCTTAAAATGTTCTGTCAGAGTATGAATTTGCAAAGAACAAGTACAGAGTACAACAAAATTGCCTTGGATGCTTTTTAGCACTCCTCACTGCCAGTGGGTAAGCTATTTTTTTTTCTTTCTGTTTATATAACTTTATTTTTGAAATGGCAAAGAGAAAACCAAAACTGAGCCTATTACAGATTGGCAGGCAGGAAGGCTTCCTGTAACTGGTAAAGGAAGCCTTGTACTGCTCCCATAGAAATACCAAGCAAGTCTAGTGACGAGTTGTCAAGAATCTAAGGAAGTAAGGCCCCTAATCTAATTGAAAATAAGCAGCATTTGGGTATCCACCTTCTTTAGTTGTCTTTGAAAACCAAAGCTAAAATCATTTGCAAGTAACTATTGGATTTGTATAAATCTACAGAGTTAACTAGAGTTGCAATGCATCTTAGTCACGTTACTGTGTCAGCTGCTGTTCTATTGTAATCCCTGTGATCACCCAATTGGTTTGCACGCACCCTGAAGAAGGTCTCCATGCTTGTTAGGGTATACCAAGCAGGCTAGATCTTGTAAACTGAAATAGCATAGTTTTTCTTTAGGCACACTGCGTCTCTTACCATGTGTAATCTTTCAGTTCCCACGCCTTCTCATCCCTTACAGCTTCTTTTCCTGATGTGGGCTCTCATTTTGGCCCACGATGATGCCATAATAAGTAATTTAAGATGTGCTTTGATGAATTTCTCTTACTTAGAGAAAACCCAGTGAGGCCATTTTATGGATTGCCACACACAGAGGCGGGCTCTTAGCCTTCCCAAACGTGAGAAATTCAGGAAGGTATGCAGTCCGTGTAGTCAGTGTGGCTTCAGTTCTGTTAGACGTGTAATTTCTAAGGAACACCAGGCACGTCACTGCTGAGAGAGAGATAGGACAGATCTAGTGATGCTCTACTCCTTTTAGACTGCATTCACAACAAAACCTTTTGTGCTGATCCTAAAGGAACACACACATAACATACGTTCATGTTTCCTTAAAACAGATAATTATTTTTTTCTTTGCTTAATCCACTCCTTAGTATCCTTAGTATTTTTGAACAAAAGTAAGCACTTATCAGCAATCTTCAAGATCATGTTTCTCTTTGCAGTATAGGTGGCTGTGTTGGTTATGTGCTACTACATTGGCATTGCTAAGGGGAAAGGTGGTGGGGTATAGCTGCAGACTAATGCTGCAATTGCACCAGCAAACATTTTGGACAATGTTTGTACAATTGTGGAACCAGCTCCTCAGGTTCCCACTGTACTACTTAGAGCAGATTATGGGTTCAGGGCAAATACTGCTGGCAGAAAGGCAGATCAAGGACCCGCCTTGTGTTTAAAAGGGGATTGAGCAGAACTATCAGCACAGTGAGAACATCGGCCAGACTTTTATTTTTTCTCTGTTCTCCCACCGAATCACCAAGATCCACAAGATATCCTTTTCCTTCATCCTCTGCAAATAATAGACAACTTCAAATTAGAAACCGGTATCTTTGATATGCTGATCTGGTAAGTCGCTGCTGTGGAAGTATTGTCTCTTCAGTTGGTAAGAATGATATTCTTCCAAGCACTCTGCTTCTCAGTGCACTGAGAAGAGAGCACTGTAACAAGCCACAGGAGCACAGTCTCTTCTTGTTTCCTGTTGATATGGTTTGGTGTGACATGGCTTTTCAAAATGCTGGGGGATGCATTGTAAAATAGGGCACGTCACACTTACTGTCACAGGCTACCAGTTTCTTAATTCTCTTACTAATCCCCACCTTCTCCAATTTAACTAATGATTTTCCCCATGGCACCATATCAATTTTTTTTTAATATGCAAGGAATGTTTTTAATATACCACATTGTGCTATACTGTCTCTTGAGCAGATTACTTAAAGATATTTAAACTGTCTTGTTGTCACCCATGTTGCCAGGATATGTTTTCCCTAGTATAAAGGTTGGACATAAGTCACTAGTGCACAGGTTTGGCCATAGGACTATGCTGCAAGGCTGACATTGTTCGTGTGTGTTCACTGCTTCATGTGAAATATGCAAAATGTCCAAAGTAATAAAGGTGATATTGCAAGCAAGACTACACATATATAAATAATAGTTTAAAAAAATCCCAAAATCATAAACTGTTGATTTCAAAGGCATATATTTGGGAAAGAAACAATAATCAGAAAGTATTAAAATACAGACTTCAGGAAGAATCCTTTTTCCCTTACACATACTTAGCTGGATGAACTCTGACTGGCCCCATACGTCTTCTGTTGTGACAACATGAGTCAGGGTACCATACTCATTCACCTTCTTGTGATTAGCCTCAAAATTCATCCACGTGTGTAAAAGCATTTTGCCCCTGGAGCAAAAGTCGGGGGAATGGAGAACATATCTGGAAGCTCAGGAAACCCAGATCTGGCTGCTCTTTCTGTAACGCTCACTCTCTTATTCTGAGAAGCTGCACAGTTTCTCAGTTTCCTCATCTAAATAGTATGGGGAGTATTCGCCTCCTTTGAAGATGTGTAGTGGGATTGATTTAGCTGAAGGGAACAGATTTCTGTAGGGCAATAACAGGATTGATTGCATTTAAAAAAAAGTATTTTTATCATATTGTAAAATGCTCCATAGGGACCCAAATGACTTAAGATATACTTTCCAAAAATATTCACATGATGCCTGGAAGGGGTATAACCATTGTAACACTAATAACCACAGAAGTTACACTGGTACACAGGCTTGGACTGGTCACACTGCTACTCTTATGCACTCTAATCCTTAAGAGATGTTTAACAGAATGTCAGCAATACAGAGCATATAAAGTTTCAACTCAAGGATGTGTAAAAATGACAACTTTCTACTCAATAACGTGGATATCCATGTGTATTCAGGACAGATTTAGTACTCAGTTCCGTCATTTTCTTATTTTCCAGGTTTTGCAGGGTGTATTTCTATGGATACAACATATGTTGAGGACTTCTATTAAAATACCCAATAACTAACAACTTGATATTTTTCATATTTAGTTCTGATTACCAATCTTTCCTGTCTTCTCTTCGTATACCTACACTTTAGAGGCAATATGCTCAGTTGCAAAGAGCGTTTCTTAAAAATACAAATTTAAGAAACTGGAATACTAATTAGAAATACTACACTTTCTTGGTTTTGATAATCATGATAGCTTGTGGACATCAAGCCTCAACAGATGCTTTTTATATTTTAAAACATTCCAAACAAGTTGAATCAGAAGACATCTTCCAATATATTTCATGATATCAAGCCATTGAATATGTAATGTTCAGAATTATGCTGTACAAGTTGTCTTGCAAGCCAGTGTGGCTTGCTTTGGCAATGCAGTTGTTTAGAAAAGTGGAAGTGCTGTAGGTGGTTTATTAAAATTCTGACTAGTGTGTATAAGGAAAGGGTGCAAAGTATATGGTTACAAAGCTGGTGTGTGGTTTGGGACTGCGAGCCCCAGACTCTGTAATTAACCCCAATGCTTGTAACTTTCCAATATCAACTGTCACAAAGTACTGTGAAGTTGGAGCTTTTTAAATCGGTGTGCTTTCTGCATCTGGGGTCAAAAATCCCCACCTGCCTTTCACAGTGGAAAGGATTTAAGAAATTGGAATGCTTCCTCTCTTCAATGCTGTGTGTGTTGTAGCATCTGTAATGTGCTGCATTCAGGAATGTGGTACCTCTATAAATTGTGGAACGTGTCTAGGATCTCGGGGCTTGAAGTGTGATAGACTATTACCTTATTCAGTGGCTGGAAATCTGCCTGTTGTTGATGCAAAATACAGAGCTGCATCACTGCTTGCTCTCCTGAAATTAAAGTTTTGTAGGTATAGGCAAGAAAAATAAAAGTCTGTGCGAACACTGCAGACCTGAAGCCTAGTCCCAGTAAGCACTGACATAACTAGGAGCAATGGAAGTCACACTTGAGCTTTAGATACAGCAGAGGGCTGAGAAGTTGTAGGTTGATCGGATTTTTCCCTGGGTTCCTCCACGGTTGTTATGTTGCCACTTGGCAGACTTTATCATCTGCACACAGCGGAAGCTTCCTGCCGAGTATCTTCAGATAAAACGGCCCCAGGTCTAGCACTCCACATGGCACACAGAAAATGTGAACCCAGTTCCTTCTGTTGTCATACACCTTACCTGGTTAAGTCACCAAAATTTAAAGGCTGGAAATTTTAAGGGTATTGATGATACATGCAGAACAAATAGGAACCAGAAGAAAGTTTTCAGAAGTCAGTACAAATTCAATTAATACACTCCGCTCCTTCAGGTCCTCAAAGCCTTGATGACGAGACCTCCTTCCTCCACCTGCCTCCCCCCCTATCTAGGCTTTGCTTGTTTCCTTCTCCATGTGACTCTTTCCATCCAGGAAGAGGTGGGTACAACTTCCATCCATTTGATTCCTTAGTTGACAGCAGCCTCTGTGCTGCAAAGAAAGTTTTGGGGGTTTTTTTGGGGTTGTTTTTTTTTTGGGGGGGGGGGGGGGTTGGGTGTGGGGCACCCCCCAGCTCCTCTATCACCCATCTGGTATCCTGGAAAAAGTTGTTTCTTGCCAGTGCTTCCAGTTCTGATCCAAGCCTGGGCTCCCTGTATGGAGGGGGACAACTGGGATCAGAAGGGAAGGCTGATGATTATGTGGCCTCACTAATCCACTATCAAGTTCACGGACTCTGATAAAGTAATTTAAAGTATTGTCTCCCCTTCATGTAGTCAACTATGGCTTTTATCCAGATAGTTAAGTCCCTCATATTTTACAAATACAGTGCACTAAACCATGAGACAGGAGGCTGAGGGGAGGCCTCATCACTCTCTACAACTACCTGAAAGGAGGTTGTAGCGAGGTGGGTGTCGGTCTCTTCTCCCAAGTAACAAGCGATAGGACGAGAGGAAATGGCCTCAAGTTGCGCCAGGGGAGGTTTAGATTGGACGTGAGGAAAAATTTCTTTACTGAAAGAGTGGTTAAACATTGGAACAGGCTGCCCAGGGAAGTGGTTGAGTCACCATCCCTGGAGGTATTTAAAAGACGGGTAGATGAGGCGCTTAAGGACATGGTTTAGTGGGCATGGTGGTGTTGGGTTGACGGTTGGACTCAATGATCTTAGAGGTCTTTTCCAACCTTAATGATTCTCTGATTCTATGGTATCATGCCATGAATAACTTCTATGGGAGAGATGAGAGTATTCCATCTGTAGCACAATGCAAATGCAGCACTGCTGGTGGAAATTCAGCTACAAATTATTGTCATGCAATGTTCAATAGGCCTTTTCTCAGAAAAGAGGTGTACAGAGGACAGCCGTATAGCAGAGACCAAATGGTGACTCCCAGTAAGTTAAAGTTTTTT
>NW_008825098.1:3984449-4009069 GCF_000699105.1 Pygoscelis adeliae
TTTGAATTGGAAAAAATAAACTTATGTAGATAGTTTGTTTTTACATTAGCTTCCTTATAGCTCAAACAGTGCTTGCCCTTTGTCATCAGCTAAGATTTTACAAATCCTTTTGCTAGAGTCAGCACAAAATCATCGATGGGCCATGAAGAACAAACAAGAGTACTAATTTTTTCAGTCTACACCTAAAACTCTTTCTTTAGAAATGGTATTTGTCTCAAATGAGAGCATGGATTTGTTAAAAAATAAACTTGAAACTGTAATGCTGAAACAAAAACTTTCATCTGTCAGCATTTCTGTAACCTCACAAGACCCAATTTTCATGTCTTAATTTATAATCTTGGTGTAAAGAGAAAACATGTTTTTATTTTTCCTGTTTCAGATTTGAATAACTGGATGATTATAAATAAATTTACTGCATTTGTGCAGAAGATGTGCTGGTTTTAACATCTGTCAGAGAGCTGTATCTTAAATTGCTTCCCATGATCATCTTTTGGGTGTTATTTTCTGGCAAGTTTGGGACTTTAAACTGTTTTTGAGAATTCTTATTCTAGAAAAAGGATAAATCCATCCTGATTCAAGAGAGTACTCTCTCTTTAGCATGTATACCATTAGAATTCAGTGGCTAAATTATCAGTTTCCTTAGAAAAGACAAACTAGTGACAAAATTCAACAGTTGAGTTTTGGTGCTTCCTGAGGGGGCTCTGAAGGCCTATAGTGAAGCCCTATGAAATATATATTAAATAGGTTGCTACAGAGAGACAGCCTTAAACAGATGGTAGAGGAGAAATCTTCCTTTTAATTAGGAGAAGTCTGTGTGTAGTGATTTGGTACATCTTTGATACCATCACTTAAGCTGTTCGGATATAAAATATGTTGTCTTCTGGTAGCATGTGAGAGAGTTCACTGGAGGCTGGGGGAGTGTGATAAAGACTTAAGTCATTCTGTAAGAGCTCTAAGCGCAGCATTTTTGCTGTATTTTCTCTATCCTTTGAACACATAACTTCACTGTAGGAATAAATAAAGTAGACACGATCTCAAAAATGGTAAGAAGTAGCTTCTCAAAACTGCAATTCTTAACCTACCATTAGGACCAGAGTTCCACAGGCAGCACGTGGAGCTGACAAGCTTTGCAAATGGATATGTCACGACGGGCAGACATCTACCAAAACATGCTGAGAAAGCATGAGAAATCATAATATGGAAGGAGTTTATGAAAAAAGAGTCTGCTTTAGTAGATGGGAGATTCAGTGGCCGTATGAAATAGGCACTATATTGTACTTGACTAGTGCTGCGTTGTTCAATATTAGTCCACAAAATTTGGCGTGCTGTCTCACTCCCCATGATAATCACTGTTATGGAAGACTCAGCTTGTGGACCCTGGCAGCTGAAAAGAGGAGTTATGCAGATGACTTCACACTGTTTAGAATTTCTGCATTTGGGGAATATTACCGAATTGCTAACAAATTAGTCTTTTTTTAATTGTAGTGGCGTGTATGCATTTCCTGTCCCAATATGTCTATGCTTATTCATAGCATGCCAAAAGAATCACAGATTTTTTTTTTCCTTGAATACAAACAGCATGAAGAAAGATTATTTTCTAGACATCAAAGAGAATGAAATCAAAATGACTGATTCAAACACAGAAGACTGAACAGAAATCTAAATATTGGCCTGTTTTATGCCATTTAATGATAACAAGACCAGCTATTAAAGAAAACAAAGAGGAAAAAGAATGGGAAGAGGGGATTTGTTCACAGTTTCTATTTAATCATGGACAAAAAGTTGGTAGAAAAATTGTAATTTGGACTGTAATGTGGTGAAAATAGCCTTTTTGGACCTTAGTACAAGGATGATGTGGTAATTCAGACTGTAATTTGAATAAGACATATTGGGTACTTAAGTCTGCCCTTGCACATGAGTGACTTTTATTTATAGTGTTTCACCTTTCAGATTTCTTGGATCTGAACATACCTAACCTTACTGAAACAAATTTAGACATTGGAGTCGCTTAACTGCAGCTATGTCTGCAGTGAAACACAGCAAACCAACAGTTTAGAGTAAGTAGTTAAATATATCAGAGGAAACTGGGGGATTTTACAGGCAGAGGGTAATTTCTTGCATGGAATATTGCCAAAGAATACCAGCTATCTGTTGGCAAAAATGTCATATGAGTATGCTTTTTTTTTTTTATTCCTTCTTCCCCAATACTGGGTTTACACAGTATAAAACAAAACCAAAAAAAGAAAAGGGGGAAAAAAACCCTGCCCAAACTGGAAGGGAAGAGTGCAGACATATGTCATCCTTTTATATGAGGGAGTGTGGCATGTCTGCAGGCCCAGCAGAAAAGGACAAAGTGTTGCACTAGTGAGGACAAGGCACCACAAAGTAGGGCAGAAGCTATGAACTGAAAGACATGGTTAGACTGGGTGATGCAGTAGAAGGACTCTGGTTTGTTCGTTGGTTTATCGGTTGGAGGATTCTAACCTGAGTCTAAAGAATATGTAAGTGTGAGAAAACAGACTTGGTGAAACATAGTAAGATGGTACAGCTTTGCTTAGTGTAAGTTAAAATAACCACTTTTTTTTTTTTTGAAGCCTTAGAAAACCCGTGTGTCTATTTGCATCTGATATCAGGAATGTAAATTCAGACTATCTGCAAGATTAGGAAAAGGTATTGTGCAGCTGCTGGTGAGTCTCTCTGTAAATGAACATAGAATAGACTGGGGCAGAAAGCAGCTGGAACTTCTGAGGCTTAGGACAAGAGTGTCACAGAGAGATGCCCCAAGTAGTCTGTCCCTTCGTTGTCTTGCCCTCTAAATAATGTCTTTAATTTCCAGAAGCGCTCAGCATCCAAGAATTCTTATTTGAGTCAGTAGGAAGGGACAAATTTTGCAGTTTTGAATTAGAATTGTGAATTTAAGTGCTTAAACGTGGATGTAACAAACAAACTTTTTGTCGTCTCCTTTAAAAAAAAAAAAAAAAAAAAAAAAAGAAGAGAAAATAAAGTCCGTTTCTCCATTCTAAGCTGGTCCCAGATAACAGTGCAGGGGCTGTCTCTGGGCTTTGGAACCTGGCTGCAACTCCAGCAAATCCTGCGTCATTACTGTTGGAAGGCTTTGCAGAAGTGTGTTTCAAAGGGGAGACTTGCTTTGAGTGAAAGGCCATATGTTTACAGGAACCTTGATCCGACTTCCACTGGCATAGATGGGAATTTTTAGCATTTAATTTGTCAGCTTCTCCAAATCGTACAGTTTTTGTCCTTTTCTTGTGCATTCAGTTTTTCTTTGCCAAGGTCCCAAATATAAAGAGCACCCACTGGCTACCAAACTGTGCCCCTGTCCAGCTCTTTCTTGCGTTTATCAGTTTCTTTTGTGTTCACCTTGAAAGTTGTAGACTCTCTAGTCTGCAGCTTTTCAGATTCACCAACTGAATAGAGTGTAGAAAGAGTTTCAAGCATAAAATTGTGACTGTGGCAGTAGCTGAAGAATACTGAACAGGCTTTAATGGATGGAGATACTGAACAAAAGCAGGATAGAGGACTTGTGTGTAGGCACTGTTAAGGTTATTGAGAAAAAAAGCAAGTACATTGCTCTTGCATTGAGCCAGTATAACATGACAATGGTAAAATGTCATTAAGATTAGTTCGATTTCCATGTGTAACAGTAACTCATGACTCTTGCAAATACGACAGCTCAAATTCCTTTCTGCTGTACCCCAGAATAGCTCTGTTGGGTTCATTCGCTATAACTACAACAGTGCTTTTTTGATTGGATATGCTTATAAATCATTTGAGTAGTGCTGGGTAAAACTGAAATAACATTGATGTAAGTGAGACCTTTCACTTCAAATTGAGATGGCAAAATATGTTCAGCCTCCTGAGAGGAAATGACAATGAGCTATGGCATACTAAAGGAAAGCTGAGCATTGTAACTCTTGGGATCACATTGAGAAACTCTTTGTAAGGCCACGGCCTCTCACTTCGTATTTTCAAGTGTCCAAACTGACTTTAATTCTGTTCAAAAGAAGGACACTCAAACTTTTATTTTTCCTGCAAGTTTGCATTCTCATTTCTCTCACTTTCACAAAGAACGTTACCTCAGAAACATTAAATGGGAAACATGTGCTTCAGGGCTAATGGTATTGCTGCTTTGTAAGGTCAGCTCCAAAGTCTCAACATAAAGGCTTTGTTAATCTAAAGTGAAATAAAAGCAGCTGTCATAAAGCATGTGATATATAAACTCTTATTTAAAGTTGTATTATATTCCTCTTATTATTTTTAATAGTCTGAATTGAGAGAGAGAAAAATATTTATTGAAAGGATAAAAAGCAGCACTTTTCTAAACTTCTCAACAAAGGGGAGACAAATATTTTATCACTGATAAAAAGACACTATCTTTAAGTGCCTTTTTTCCTCCTGGTACTCATTTCTCTTAGGTCATGTATTCTGTCTACAAAAGAACAAGGAGTGTTGGTATTCTGTAACTGAGAATAGCAGACAAGATAGATAAATTTCACAGCTTTTTCAAGCTGATGAAAGAATATTTTTCCTCTTTCTTATTGAGTTCTCGTTCCATCACTCCCGGTCAGGGATTTAATTTTCGTTGGTGGTCCCAAGGAAAGGAATTCTCCCATGATCCTACTTTATTTATCTGAGAATTGCAGTCAACATTAAACAAAATCAAGCATTGCTGTTCACGTCATGAGACTTCTGTGTGTTGATGAATACTGGCGTTTCTCTCACTGCAAATTTAAGTTGCTTCTGTCTTCTACTGAACCCTCCAATCCCTACCTCGTATCTCATCAAGACTAATGCAATTTATGACGTTGAGTTACTCCTTGCTACAAATGATCATTCGGTCTTCACTGGAACAACTTTAGACATTGCACCTTGAGGCCCAAATGAAATGGTTCACATCACAGAAACTTCACGTTAGATATGCAATGGGGAAAGGCGCTGGCCTTACTGGCTTGCTTGACAGACAGTTCCAGCTATGAAATCCACGGATTCTTACCTGCCAGGACAGGGGGTCAGCAGTTGCTAGATATGAACAGTTATCCTGATGGTTTTCATTTTGGGATTGTATCTATACAGCTTTTAAGATGCATGATGTTTTAGTTATGCATAGGTATCAAGAGAAAATTTGCTGTTTTTTTAAAAACATGGCTCACTGTGTGTGTCTGATTCTTCTCTCTAAAGATTCTTTTGCAAAGAAGGACCCTCAGACATAACTTGGAGGCCAAACTATTTCATCAAGAAACTAAAAACTTCTTGACAAAGGTAAACTGAAAACTAAGACTGCATGCAAGTGTTGGGTATGAACTTTTTCTGAGACTATAATTGTCGTTTGGCTATATCAAATTACACTATGGAAAAGTGTACAAATGCGTGAGCAGTTTATAAGATGTTGGTTTGGAAATGTGCCTTTTAATGTATCTCAGTAAGAAAAGAAAGAACTGAAGAAACCTTAAACTACGTTTTCTTCACTGCCTTGCTAGTCTTCATCAAAGCTATTACCTTGGCAGTCAGAAAATTTGGAATATCTGTAGGGAAGTTTGTTTTTTTTTAAAAAAGTATATGTACCTTTCAATATGTATCATAGATGTTTATTTTTCTCATCTTGGTTGTTTTCTTCCTAGCGCACAATGGATAATTTACTTGTGATACAGCTATATAGTCTTTGATAGCTTGGTCAGCAAAAAAGCTAGTGACAATTTTAGCACTCTACAGAGAAAAATAAGAATAAAAATGGTATTAGTAGAAAACTAAACTAACAGTTCTACAATTTGTAAGCAGCACAGGGCTTTCCCTCTCAGTTTCAGCTGTCTTTCCATTTTTCTAACTTCAGAATTAATTTCTGGGTTTATCTTATTTAATATCTGTTTCATGTAGTTCATATTTTCCCTCCCCACCCTCAGCAAATCTTTCTGCATTCATTGTAGATCTTTTTAACTGAGTGTAATTTTATGACAGTGTAAAAAGTCTTCATTTTCAGTGTACAATTATAGCTATTCTTTATAGAGCCTATATCCATTTCATAACATACATCTTGAGATACTTGTTTTGGTGAACTTTAACTGGAATATCCTCAAATCTCTTTTATAACTCTTTTGGATATCTTTTGTTTTTCTTTTTTCTTTGCGAAATCACAGTTTCTCTTTTTACAGTTCTTCAAGAAATCAGAAACCTTATTAAAAACTGTCAAAATGGAAAAAACATGTTCTGTGAAGCCAGAATATCTGTCTAAGTGTTTTTATGATCCATTCTTCCTTTTACACAAGATCAAAGCATCAAGGGACAAGAAAATAGGGTGAGAAAAGTCAATTCAAGCTTGCAGAAATCATGCTCAGGCCAAATATTTATCCAGTGATTCATCAAAAATGTTGCAAAATGTAGTACTGGATTTTTAATGATCACAGGTTTCACTGCCAGTTCTTGTAGGACATCCTGTTCTGATGCAGTGCTTAAAAAAAAAAAAAAAGAAAAAAAAAAAGAAAAAAAACTCACGTAAATACATTAGGTCAAACCATAATTCAGGGACAACTGGAAGCCACTAATGGGATGGACATACCTCATTATGAAGCGGTGGTTTTTAAAAGAATGTAAATACTTATATTGGTGGTGGTGGAAAACTCACATTTAATTTGATTGTAGAGAAATTTCTTGTAATTGAACAAGTTCCTGTTTCTGCTCCCAGAATAAAAGGATTCTTCAAGAGTGAGGCAAAGAAGTGGTACAGGTATGACAACAGTCATCTCTCACATTTTAGTTCTGCTGAAATAAAAGGTGAAATTTCAGAATTTCAAGCCCTGAGATGGTGAGCAACAGGTTACTTGTTAAAGGACACTGATATAGTTTATAGGGTCCTTGATATGTGGGACAAAAGGATACACAGGAGGAGCAAACAGACCCTGAGCTCCATTGGCAATTTAGGCATTGGTTGAGCAAGACACGGTGATAGCAGAAAACAGTAAATGAGGTAAAGCAGAAAGGTGTGAGTCAATATAAAAAATTTGAAGGACAAAATAATTGTGAATGCTGTCAAGATCTATGTAACAGTTTATCAAGTACGATTGAAAGATGTCTGCATGAAATCTACTATTTTGCTGAACTTTAACGTGTACAAACCACTAAAACAGAAGGTTTTGTTCCAACAATTTTTTCCTATCAGGAATTGCTGTATTCTAGCTGCTGCTCTTGTTCCCTCTGTAGGTGGCTATATTTCAGATATAGACCTGTTCCTTTTATATAAGGAGTAACAGTGCAAGAGGACCTCAGTCTGTGGAGAAGAAGAGGGGCCTTGAGAGTCTTCAGCTCCTGAGTGCCTTTCCACGGTGCTCTGCATAAAAATGAAGCCAGTCCAAACACTGTTGTTTTTCAGCCTAACCACAGGTACTTTCCACAAAGTTTCCTACTATATCATGTGTCAAAAACTTATCTTTTAAAAAAAGTAGAAACAGCAGAAAGCATGTACAACCATATAACTTATATATTAATGAGATAAACATACAGATAGTAAAAGAAGTAGATACTAAGAGGTAACTTCACAAACTCAGTTTTTCATTTGAAGGAGCAGAACTGCTACTAAAGAGAAGTTTTGCTAACAAAGCATAGGGTGCCTGCTATTCAAACTCTGTATTGCGTGTCTGTATCCACAGCTCACTCTACAGTTTATTTTAAAACTGATCCATGACCTTTTTTTCATATGGTAGTCTTAAAAGTGAGAATACATAGTTTAGTGCAATGGACCGTAGTGTACAACCACATATAACCATAAAGGTTTTATACTAATGAAGGTATAAAATAGAGAACAAGCTTGGAATGAAATGCATGGGAAAACTTTGGCTGTCATACTACATGGAAAAAGGCAAGCAGAATTGTCTCTTGTGAAACATGAAGGAAATTATGTAACTGAAATTTTAAACATACAAGTTTCTTGGCTTCTCCTCCTTCCAGGATTACTGAGGTAATGAAGATGGGATTCTACTCGTACTTTTCAAAATGTTATTAATGAAAACAATGGAAATATCTCTGCTGACTCCTGATAGCCTATATTCATTGTCTTTGGAGCTGTAAAACACTGACTGTTCCCAATCATCTTAAAGATGCCCCTTCTCAGTCACTCCAGGAGACCATTTCCAGTGAAAAATCCATCAAGCTTAACACAGTGTGTGCACCTGTGTACATATAAGCAAGGAGAAGTGCCCAGCCTCTTTAATGTGATGAGACCTGCAGAGAAATGGGTACATGCTGCTCCGTGGTGCTCACCCCCTTCTCTAGTGCTGCTGCTTTGGCAGTGTTTTCACATTGATCATAGAGCAGGAAGAATATTATAGCTAATGCAGTATCTTCATCCTGTTGTTAAAGGCATCAATGCCAACAAAACATGCATTTTAGGGAAATGTCAAATTCTTACTTCACCATAGTTTTCCACATCAGCAAGCATGGAAAAGTATGAGGGAAGTGGCTCAGACCAAGTAAGTTGGATAGGAATTAGAGTGCAGGAAGAAGAGGGCTAATTAACTTTGCTCTCGTGGGCTAATCCTTAAGGCCAAACAGTGGAGAGAAAATAGAAGAGATGATTTGACAGAGAAGGGAACGTGATTCCCACAAGGAAAACTATAGCCGTCTTGCATTTTTATTCTTTAGATCATGCACCAAGAGGATTCAAGGAAAGGCTGGAGAGTTTTAGAGCTCTGGGAGGAAAGCCCCCCTCTCTTCACTTTTAAAATAAATGATTTTGTTAATACTCTTACAAATAAAACAGTAGAAAGAAAATATGTGGTTTGTTTTGAGACATGCACAGAGGCATTTATTACAGCTGTAAAGCATTGTTGATATGATGCTGTTATCTTTTTTGAACCAGCAAAAATGTGGCAGAGTGGTGTTTAGGCTTTGATTCCTACCACCTGTGCTACACAGGTGATGGCATCCGAACAGGGGGTGCACCTGTGAGCTGCTGGCATGCCATGGGAAGGCTTTGCTCCCTTATTTGAGGATGTGTGTGGGTGAGCGTAGGCCTGCTCCGAGTGGGATTTTTTTTCTCTAAAGAAGCGCAGTAGTTGTTGATTTACAGGAGGTTATTTTAATTCTTTTACACTGCAAAACTAAAAGAGAAGCTGACTTCTGATGAGCAGCAGCCTCTGGTTTTCTGCATTGAATAACGGAGGTGAGTGACTGGCTGCTGAAGTGAAGTGAGTGTTGAGGTGTGGGAATGAATTATTAAGGTACAGAAAGAAGGAGTTTTCCAAATGTAGGCTGGGGAAAAAGAGGAGATGGATTGGGATGGTGGAGAAGTGGTGGTGCTTGATAGGTTAAGTGGAGGATATGCAGATGATAACCTGTTACCTGCTTATAGGTGCACAAAAGGCTCTGTATCCCCATAGTTATCTCGGTATTTCCTGGTACTTGTCTGTGGAGGAAGCGTTTGTTCCTGTTTATCTTAAGGTGTCTGTGCCCTTTTGCTCCTCTGTCGGATGAGTTGGGATTTAGACGGCTTGCTGCCTTTCAGGAGTGTCTGAGGTTCTAAATCTGATTAACAAAGCTAGTTCTCATCTAGGCTTGGGAGCATTTCAATGAAGCTGTTTCTATGTATGTTTAAGAAATTAATCCATTCTCTGATTGCTACCAAATATCTTCAGTCTCTACAGATTTGTCCTAACTTGTGAGCTTTCTGGGGAAGCAATTGTCAATTCAATTTTCAGTTGGGCTGCTATGGAGACGTGCGAGACACTTGGATCCGGATCCAATGTATGTGTGGCCAGCCTTCTGGGGGAAAGCTGGAGGAGAGGAAAGGCAAAAGAAGTAGAGAGTTCGATGCTTTGTGGAAAGGCTATTTTATCTGAAAGCCTGGCTGCCATAATATTGAACTGAGACCTGGCAGAGAGACAGGTTTAGGTTTGCACAAGGAACAGTGATTTATTCCTCAAGCTCTGCAGCTCTGAGGTAAGTTGCATGTGCTGTGAGGCTTTAAGTCATACAAGTGTTCTGGTATGTAGACTGTCAGGTAACCTTCCCAATATAGTTAAATGCCTCGCCTTGAGTCTAATTAACCCAGAGATGAATACAGTCCTGGCGGTACTGAGCGGAGAGGTCTTTGTGGTCACAAGTATATGCAACTCTGCAGTGTGTTTTGTATCTGCTGATGTGTAGGGCTGCTGATGTTGTGGCCGAGTTGTTTAGAGGAAAGTAGTTAATGCCGGCCACTGTAGTCCTTATGGGTCTCGGTCCGTCATGGGCGTCTGGGGAGATGGAGGTGATGGAGCTCAAAACCAGAAAGGAACTTGTACAGGTGCGTGTGGAGGTTAGTGCTTTTCGAAGAGTTCCTCCTCGTCTGTTCATGCTGATCTTAAAATGCCATGTATGAATGGGAAATGGTTAAAGTACTGTATTTTTTAACTCTTACATTCAGTTCATTTTGAATTTATGCAAATAAGTCAGCCCCATAAGTAGTTTTATTTTTTGGCGTTTTCTCATGAGGAAGAAAGAATTTCACCAAGTTTAAAGGAAAAAGGGAAGTTTGTATGGAAAACTTCAGGTTGGAGTGAATTAGTCCAACTATTGAAGCAGTCTTTATTCCGGATGAAATTGCACCAGCTTGAAGACCAGTGCCTGACACTGGTGTAAGGCAGGTGTGCTCGTGATTAGAGTATGGACATGAAGTGTGGTTCTGCTGCCTCAATGGATCACACTAACTATAGGAGGCAGAGAATCAGCTGGTATCAGTTAGCCATAAAGACGTATGCCTCCAGCTGGCTTGCTGCCTGGCACACGCCTGTGCAGTAACAAGAGACAGGCAGAACTTACGAGTACATTAGGAGACAATTTGACACAGAACTGAGCAGGCAGCGCAGAAGATGAAACAGGGAGTTTTAGAGGTAGGCGCAGAGTAAATTACCAAAGCATTTCTCTTTTCCATGTGTTTAATTTGAGGTCTGACTTCATAATAAGTGATCCCATGTGGTGCTTCCTTAAAGTAATACTTACCTATTGTAATCCTTTAAACATTCTGAGATGCCTGAAGTATGAAGTCATTTTAATCTATTACCTGGAATGTACTAATCACACTCAACAAATTTTTGAACTGCTATTAAATATTTGAGTGTCATTTTCCCTCCACATTCTGCTCCCCTTACCCTGCTGCGGTGGAGGTATTACCTTTTTTTTCCTTCTTTTTTCCCCCCCCCCCCCATCAAATGAATGATAAACATAGTGACTGTTGCTTTTTACCAGACAACTTGATAGCCCTGGCTTGACTCTTGATAAATGTCTTGAAATCTCAGTGGGTTGATTGTACTCATTTTGGTGATGTGAAACAAAAGAAACAATGTTCCATGCCTGTAGGTCTCTTCGCAAGGAATAGCACTGAGAATCTGAGGAATGCAAGAGTTTTCCAATAAAAACATCATAGTAATTGCATTAAATGAGTGAATCATACATGTAATCTTTCAAATATGCTCGCATGGATTTTGTTAAGACTGACTGACTTGGCTAGTGTGATAGGTTTCTTTAGAAACATACCTAATGTTAATATAGAGATCTTGTCTGATCTCAAAACAAGGTAGGGCCAGGTGAGGTTAGATCTTGGACATGAAACCTCCTGGGACACAATAGTTTGCGGAAGCAGATGCTTTTTATTTTGGGAGATGCTGCACTGCTAGAAGTGGTCTCTGTCATAACCATCAGGATCCTGGCAATCTGGTGACGCTAATAAAAATCAGTCAGGTTGGAAGGGACCTTAGGAGGTTGCCCAACACTGCATTCAGAGCCGCTCTAAAGTTCCTTAATCAAGGAAGCATAATCATTTCCCTAAAAAATTGGTGATGCTCTGGTTGGTACAGCTGCATATGCTTTAGCCTTCATTGTTACCAGGTCACATGGGTCACTAATGTTTAGCCTCCTGTCCACCAGGACCCCAGAGTCTTTGCAGTAGAGCTGCTAGCCGCTGAGTCAATTCCCACTCCAGGCCCTGTACAGCTCTCTCCTTGTAAGAGGAGAACTAGGTTGCTTGAGAGACAAAATTCCTGCTCTTACTCACCCAGCTGAACTGTGATTCGCATTAATGGTCTACTATCTTTTTCGTGTTGTAATTGGCTGTGTAAGGTTGCTGCTGCATACTGGTTAAAAAGTTGCCATGTTTCATCACCAGAAGGATTGCTTTTTAGGTCAGAAGCAATGGCTGTATGGTGTAGACCTGAGGAAACATGAAGAAAATTCAGATAATCTTGGGGAATGCTTTGAAGCTTTCTAAATGAAGGACACTAGAGAAGTGCAATGGATAGGTGCAAAATCCAGTTTGCTGGTGTCTTCAATGCTGCTTTCAGAAGTAACATCATTTTTCTCAGAAGTTTTCCATGTACAGCTCTTGATCAGGAGTAACCCTGCTAAAGTAATATCACACAGCAAGGTGTTTGGACTTATTTGGAAGCTTTTTACCCTACCATTTGGTTTTATGTTTCTATTTTACCCTAGTTTTCCTAAGACTCATCATTATGGGGTTTTCTGTTACCTTAATTAATACAGTTCAAGTTTTCATTTGAATACAGCACGACTCACCAAAATTGATCATGAAAGGAGACATGCTTGTACTGAGTAGTAAATAAATAAGAGCTGGATTAATCTGAATGCAAACCTAGGCTCAGAACACAGGTTAATAGTTAAATACTAGTTATTCTATATACTAATAGAGAGAGAGAATACTATACTATATACTATGAACTATTCTATGTATATAGAATGCAATACTACATATTATGAACTTTACACTTTGTGTTGCTACAGGGTACAGCATGTGATGGCCACCCAGTGAAGTAGAAATGCCGTTAAAACCCAGACATTAATTTCTTTTGCTATATGCATCCAAAGATGTTGTAATTGTGGAAATTGTTTTGTTTTTTTTTTCTTCCGCTTGTTTTTGTATGGTTTAAAAATTTATGCTATTTTCTGTTCCTGTCTCTTTCAGGGATATCTTTAGTGCCAATTCTAATATATATTGCTTGATTAGCTCTTGATGCTGAGGGACAGGTGTAACCTAATTGTCCGGTGCTATTAATTTAATGAAATGTGGGACTTAAATATCTTTATCTGACAAGTTTCCAGAAATCAATTTCATCTTAATCTGTTTTTTTTTCAAGCAACAAATGAGCAATGATAATAAAGCCAGAACTGATCTAGGAGAAAAAATGTGAAGAATGAGACACTATGGCCCTCACCAGTCAAAAAGTCATTAAATATTTGAATTCTATTGATCAGAATCAAAACTAACTTCTTTAATATATATTTCTAGCCTAGCATCATTCATCCATGAGATCTGTATGAATATTCGTGTACATGTAGGAAATCCAACCTCAAGAACCGGGAGACTTCCTGGCTTTTACTTTTTGTGCGTGACCGTAGAGAAAGATTTCATAAAGTCCATAGATAGCTTGCAGTATGGCTTCAGGAAGAAGTGACTGGGCAAAAACTTGTTTGCCAGTCACAGGGTTGTTGGGCAATTTGTCTCTTCTGGAGACCTTGTTCATCCACTTGGAACCCCATAAGGCTCTTCTGGAAGTGTGTGAAAGAATCTTTTTGGGTAATAGTCATATTTACCATGTCTTTCCATTGCTTCATCTACCTGTTAGAGCTGATATCAATGACTGTTGGATCTTTGCCCTGTATTCCCCTTGTTTATCGCATGCCATCTAAATTCAGTCCTTAAAAGCTTGCTGGATGCCACATGTGCCTGAGATACAGATAGTCCTGCTTCCTTCCTCCCCATCACCCCACCTTGCTGGTAGTGCAGCCTCTTGTGCTGGGACCCCTAGTGCCTTATGCAACTGCTGGTAGCCTCCAGCCAGAGCCTGTGCACAGAGGCTTTTTCTGTGGTGCCAGTAGAGCAGACCAAGGACTGTTCTCTGGTTCTCAGCAATGACAAGCCACTTGCACCTAGTTAGGAAAACAGCTGTCTTTTGAAAGCTTATTTGTTCTTGGCTTTTACTAATGTGACCGTGTTTCCCTTCACCTTTCTAACAAGATTCAAGTTTGAGCCTACATTTAAGCAACTCTTTCTTGCTTAGTGTGACTGAGTTCTCAATTACCACAGATCAATAGGGCCCAATTATGACAAATCCCTTGTCATTCTGCAAGGAATAAAGAATAAATGGAGGAAAAAGTCCTTTGAAAACATGAACCTGAACTCAAACTTTAAGACAAATAAGAATCCCTGCTTGTTTGGGTTTTGTAATTTGGTTTTTTTTTTTTATTTTTTAATAAACTCCACTTTTTCACTCTATTTTTGGAAGTGACTTCACTATTTGTGCATGCCTGGGAGTGGCCTTACTCTTGGTACAAGTTTTGGATTGTCAGCCTGCAAGTGGTGAAGCCATTTTTTAGACCTGTAGCAGTGATTGATCTATGCATTCTTCCCCCCCCGGTGCCCCCCCCCCCCCCAAAGTCATTAAAATATTTATATTTTGGCATATTCTTGGGACTTCAGTTTGTAGAAGTATTTCTCAATTTCAAGTAGACTATGATACCATATGTAAGAATTTCTATGAGATTTCAAACTTATTATGTTGTCTTTGGTCTTGCTTTGTTACAGACTTTGATTTTTTTTTTTTTTTTCCCCCTTGGGTATATTCTGCATTCTTCCTTTTAGACTGCGATTGCAAGCAAGTAGTCTTACAATTGAGGTGGTAGGGGCTCGTAGTTGTTTACAGGAACCTTCTGCCTGTGAATTGGCGCTTGATCATATTCAATTTCTTTGAAAGGAGAATCAAAGTTGCAAGAATACATTCTTTTCTGTTGGGCACTTCCCTTTTTTTGTAGCATTGATGACAGCTTATGATCTTTAGTCCTCGGTTTGTGCCACTGAAGCAGTGTCGTCTTCAGTTTTTGAATTGGTTTCAGGGTAATTCCACCTGCTGTTCTTAAAAAAAAATAAATCTCTGGCAATAGACATGAGGCATGTGCAAAACTGACACCATCAGGGACTTTTGCAATTGAAAAGTAAAAAGCATCACAAAATTGGCTGCTTCCAAAGCTTCAGAGAAGGCGCAGATATGATAAAATCATAGGCCCTGTAATTTCCTGGTTCTCAAATATTTATTAAAGTGTATTTATAAAACGTAATTCTTGACTGCCGATCCTCTCTGCATATGGATTTTGTACTAGCTTCCAAAAACTGTTCTTCTTCTTCTCTTTTCCCCTCCAACCCCAAGTTTTGCTCTAGATGCTTTTGACTTGGTGAGACACATCAAACAATCCTACTGCTGGCACTTGTGGAAGAAGGGACGGTTTAGCTCAATGGTTAAACACATATCAATAGAAGGTGATTTTGCTTGTATTGGAGGCTTCTTCGTAGTAAAACCAAAAATGTATTCTGACCTTTTATGAAGGAGACAGCTATACAGTTAGTTCATGGTTACGATACAAGCTGAAGGATACCTTTAGCAGTAGAGAACATATTCCTCCTGAATCTCCACAAAGAACATGCTGCTAGATTATTGCTTTGGCTGCCTTTGTCCCTTACAAAGTAAGTATTTGCATGTTACAATGCATTGAACTGTAGCAGTTACTTTTTTATTGTCATTATTTAGAAATTGGGATTTAGGGTGACTTACGGCCTTTTTAAAATGGTAGAGAATGTATTTCTTCTTGTGCCTTTTTGGAGCTAAGTGCTTTGTATGGCAGGGTAGTTGTTGGAAATTGTTGCTGGTGTTACTAGCTTAGGTATGCAGAAGTAGAGTAGCTCAAATCAGGGATAGTTATCTGTGAGCTCTTTGCTGATGCTTGGTTCATGCTGTTCCCTGCTCCATGAATAGTTCCTGCAAGAACTTATTCACACTTGCTTTGTCCATGCAGTTCCCTGCTCCATGAATAGTTCAAAGAACTTCAGTGGCTCTCTAAATTGGCTTAAAGAATGCTGGAAAAACATGTCGAAATCTGCTGTTAACTGGATTGTCTTTGTTCTCCATTTGACATTGTTTTACGTTGTTTTTAAGTTGTTGTATAGCTATCCAAATAGATAGGTTGGTGTTTAGAGAGGGAAAAAATAATGGGAAAAGTTAACATGACTTTAGTATTCAGAAAAGCTGGAGCTTATAACATTTGTCCCAACTCTGCAAAGACTCTTCTGCATTCCAGTGGACTGTACAATAGCATTTTCCTTATGCTCTTCTGTCTTTTAGAGTAACAAATTCTATTAGATTTTTTCATTTCTAAATATATGCAGGAGAATTCATAAGAAATCTGTCTAGTTATCTTATTTTAAAAAGTTGGTGCAAGGGGAGAAGAAGAAAGTAAAAAACCCAAAGCCCCAGCCCCTCATGCTCTTCTTCTGAAATGCCCATACCTTTGTTTGTATTGCATAATTAAAACAGGATGTCGGCTTTTTATAGGAAATTAGGAAAGCGATCAATGCATAATGTGATGAACTGCTTTAGGACATGTTGAGAAATGCCCTAAGAATGGGCGAGGTACAGTGTTACTCTTGGAAAGCAAACAAAAGATCTGTCCCCTCTTGCTGCAGAGAACCAATGCAGTCAGTTACTGAACAAGGGAGAGCTAGGATTGTTGTAAATTCTGGATTTACTAAAGAACAGGGGTCCATATAGCTGGGAAGCGGAGTAGGACTGCAACAGCCTCCCGAGTGCAATGTGAGACTGAGCGCTTTAGAGCTGATACTGCCATGAACAAGAGGCGTAGGAGGGGGACAGTGATTTGCTGCTGGCTAGACTGGCTCCAGAGTGCTTTGGTTTTTGACATGTGGTAGATTAATATTTTTGAAGAGAATATTGTCTGGTTGTTTTGACCACCTGGAAGGATAGTGACAAGAATCCTCCAATTAAGTGGGTTGTAGAGACCAACAGTGAACCTTGAAGAGAGCTTGGTGTTGGCCATGATGCATGAGGGCATCTTGGAGCTGTGTACAGAGCCCTGGAAACACTTCTGACCATCTGGTTCCTTGGGGAACAGAAAGGCAGAGAAGACGATAATATTGAGAAAAATGAAATATTAATTGTACTTGCATTTTGTCTTGATGATTTCTTGGAAAGTCCTGTCAGACAAAAATGCATCAGCAGAAGTGTTAGCCTATCTGAATGGGAGTGTGGGTAATGGTTCCATCAACTTAATCTCTTTATAAAAAGACCACAAATTACATTAGTTTAATAATAATTTAGAGGAAAACAAAAATCCCAAAACCCATACACAGTTCTTCCTTTTGTATTTTATTTGTGGAATCATTAAACCAGCCAATCCCCACCCCCAGTAACTTACATGCTGAGTTCCTGAAAACTTTAATATAATTGCAAGAAAAAGAGGCTTGTCATTCTTAAATTTGACAAGCAATTAGGTTGATGAAAGTTTGGCCACTGTTGCACTCTTTCTTTTAAGTCGCTGAATTTTAAATATAAAATGAGCCTTTAAACTATGCCAGATGCAGTATAAAATTGTCTTACCAGTATGGCTGCTAACCTGAAATATCTTGAGTAACTGCATATATATTTTTAAAGCAATGGAATAGTGTTGTAGGAGTATGCTCTTAGCATGGATACATTGGGCTGTCTGCCAATGCCTTCTGGGGGAAACTTTTCCTAGTAACTCTGGTGTACAATGATGGCTTCATAATGAACACAACTGGATTTTTATCAGAATAAAAAATGCTCTTCAGTTACATTTTACTTGTTCTAGTAAGTAAGTGAGATGGCTTTAACTGGTGTTTGTTGGTTCAGCAATGAGTGAAAGCAGTATCAGCCAACGAGCCAACATTTAGTGTAGGAAACTGATCAGGGAAATTGCAGGCGGTAGAAAGCAGCATCCAATATAGCTGGTGGTCATTTAGCTAGGTTGAAATAGGAATCAGTTTGCCAGTGCACAGCATAAGTACAGATATGTGTTAGTATTTTAATGTCTCTTTCATCTGAAAACCTCAAAAGAACAAATGGATGAGGTCTCCCAGTATCATTGTCTTGTATTGCAGTGTTATGAGCAGCAATGGAATAGTGAGTTACTGCTCGATCTATCTAAAAGCCAGACGAGAGTTGGGTTGCTATATGACAGAAATAATTCCTGAGCTTCCACTATATTCTTGGTCATTGCCACTAGCAAACTCTTCATGTCATTGCATGTGAGCTGGACAAAACCTTGCTTGTGACAATAGCGAGGTCAAAATCAGAATAGTCAAAGCTTTGGTGCTGATCAACCCTGTTAATTTGCATAGACTGTGTCCTAGCCGCAGGTGTGCTTTCTTGATGGATTTGTGTGTTCATGGAATAGATCCACTCCACTAGAAAGAAAGGAAATGCAACAGATTTTGAAGTATCCAAGCTGCTATTGAGTAGCTTCTAGAAGAAAAGGATAGCAGGCTGTGAGGGAGGGCTGTTTGGAGTTACTATAGAAACAATGAACAATGCTATTTCAGCAAACTGATCAAGTAGGAGTACATAGGTGAACTCTACTGTAAATACCAGATCTCTGGGACCTCTCATCTTCCTCTGATACTAAGACAAGCTGATTAGTTAGGAAAATCAATGCAATTTATAATGCAATTGAAAGCAACTTGATGTCAGCTTAAATGTTAACTGTAAAAAAAAAATTATCATCATTGTGAATATTTTTTTTCTTTATGCTGATGACAAGACAGGTTTAAAAATTAATACAGTATTTAACAGTGGTGGGTGGAGAGCTTTAACCACAGCTGTTGCTTGGGCTGTTCAGTGGTATGATCTAAAGATCTGCTTTAGCAGCGTATGACCTGTAAGTGAAAAAAGTTGAAGTAGTAACCTAAATGTTGAGGTGTTACCAATTCTGAAAATTACTACAGACTGTATTGGCATATCTACTCATATCCAAGTTTCACAAGAAATGTATGTCACAAGTAATGTTAATAAAGGCAGATGTAGCCACTTGGAGTTTAATCTGAGTTTAAAAAAACCCGACCAAACAAAACCACCGCTAAAACTGCATTTTAATTTCCAAAAACATGAAATATTTCATATTACTTTGGAGAAGAAAAAGCAAGATGCCAGCTGATTCCAAAATGACTGTCACAAAGGCTTGAGGTTTAGTGAGTATACTGGGTGTTTTCAGCAATGCCTTTGAGGTTCACCCACTAACAGTACTTCTGAAAAATGTTTTTAAAGTCTGCATCTTATTCTTTTGATGGATTACCAGAATCTCAGGCTCATGCCTGAATTTACTGCAACATAAACTGCAGCTAAGGCAGAGAAGGAGGAAATGAGATGAGAATGCCTGAGGAAATTTTGAATGTCCTTGCTTTGATGTATTTTGCAATCTTAGCATGACTTCATAGCTGGCAGTATACAATATATACAAGACTTGGAGAGCCAACACAGCATGACAGGCTGAAACAGAAGTACATATTATATATCAAGGGAAAAGTGAACTAAAGATGTCAGGAGTAACTGCAAAGTTCAAGCAAAGTTGTTATGAAAGTGCTGATTGTGGCTCCATAGTTATGAATTGACTTGTTTTTAATTTCTGAAGAAGGTATTAAACAGAATTAGAGCACTTTCACTCTCAGATTATAGCAAAGAATAAATAAAGGTTATGTTGCTTTTCTGTATAGTGTGCATACCTGCCTGGGTGTTCTTGCGCCTTCTGAAATAACACATTTTACTTATTGTCAGACCTGGGAGATGTATTGCTTTCATATATGAACCTCTATATGCAGCTGTAATTAGATCTAAGACCAACTGGAGACCTTGCTAGAAAAACATGCTACGAACAAAGATTGTTAGACACCCTAAATATTACAGGGAGAAGAGTAGCCAGCTGTAATGTATCTTGCTATGCAAAAAAGTGAAGATTGCCATGAAATGAATGTTAAACAAGTGCTTTACTACTACTTGAAGAGCTTCTTTCAGGCATATGTTGCTGTGACGGGTGCCTCAACCAGTGTTTTGCTAATGAAGTTAAACATCAGTGGGCAGTAGTAATGAACTTCGAATTTATTACATAGCCACCTAATCTTGGGATGACTGTGGACACTTGTGCATCAGAGACCATTTGCTGTCACTGGTAAACCTGGGGTAGTCATGAAAGGTGCTTAGAAAGATTTCTTCGCCACTTGCCTGAAGGGGGAAGCACAGACAGAGGTGTTGCTGTTTCTGCCCCCGAGTTCAGCAGATCTTTGAGTATTCAGGGCTTCTAAAATTCAGCTGTTTTAACAGCAATCCTGGCACATCATGGAGATTTTGCTTTTCATCTGTGCTTAGACCTGATTGCTTCAGTGACAAAAATGTTGATGTTTTAACCACTTCTTTAAAAAATGCTTGCAAACACTAGAGAACTAACATTCTGAATATGGCAAGAAGCAGCTTCTTGACTGTCTATCAGTGGCAATTGTTACAAAATCTGCTCGCTCACTTTTGTGCAACAGGATAAATTCTGGGAACAACTTTGGAAGTGGGATTAGAAGAAAAGCAGTAATTTGACTAGCAGAATTCTTATTTGGCATATAAGGTAGATGACTGTTTTGTTCTTTCTGCTTTCATGTCAAGTTGCCCAGTAGAAAATACAACTTTATTTGGCAACATTAGAAATCTGATCTGGGATTCCTCTAGCTTCTTACTCACTTTGCTATGTGTGTGTGCTCAAATGGGTGTTTGTAACCTAACCACCAAGTAGAGTGCAACCTTTTAACGGTAGAGGAAAAGCAACGTCTGTCTTGATGGCTTAAGTGGATGCTTCTACTATACTGAAAGACAAAGGACCAAGATCTCTGCTGGTTTTACTTTGCAGACTACAGTTCTGTTTCATCTGTAGACAATTTGGCTTCAGGAGGGAATGCATGGTCCTGAAACAGTACAATACAGTGACGAGCACAAAGGATGAGATGTGATCTCAGAGGCAGGTCCGCTATTGCACAGTAAAGCCGGAATCCTCTTTTGTTGCAAGATTAAGATCCTATCTCTTACCTCTTACAGCAGTACGTAGAGTTTGATTTCCAGCTTCTCAGCCAAGTATCTGTTGTCAAAAGTATTCATGACTAAGGTAAAATAATGAAGGATTTTGCCAAACAAATAGTAAAAAATGAAAGACTATCCATGTTCATTGTTGTTCCAGATGAAGATTATATTAAAGACATGTTTAGATAGCATGGTTAAACTTTACCTTTAGTATTTTATTTTTATTTAAAGTGTATTTGCATTTATAATACAGCTTTTTTAATTAGCTAGTCACACACTATATTCATTGTTTAAGAAACAGGGTATGATAATTTGAGACAAGTATATATAACATCTTGAATGTAGCCTCCAGTCCCTTTACTTCAAGGTACTCTAATTCGTTATGATCCAGTATATTATACTGATAGTGGAGGAGATACTGAGAGATGCAATTATGAGCAAAGAGCTTTCTCTCTGAGTTAAGCAGTCTTATCCATTTTATGCATGCTTCTAAATTTATAGCAAAGGTAGGGTAGAATAGTGTTAAGGTAAAAATGTAGTCAGCTGTACGAAGGCTGAAGCCTAATACATGAGCGTGGGCAGACAGAGCAGAGGCTAGGCCTTGGCCAAAGATGAATTTCTCCTTTTCTCAGAGGAAGGAGGCCTTGTTCCCTGAAACGTAGGTGTTCTGCTTATTTAAAAAATCATTAGGAATGCACTAAACCCATAGTTTAAGACTACTGACTTGACAATTGAAAAATCCAGCTTTGTGCACTGCGGCAAATATGAGAAGTATGCTCTGTTTTGGTGGAGAATAGTAGCTGTACTATTCCAACAGAACATCAGAACACAGCTCCCTTTTACCTGCTTCCAAAACCCACCATAACTAATTCTTCACCTGCACAAAGTCCTCAAGCTCTATTAGGCTTAGTGAATTGTGTATGATGAGCAAACAGTGCTGAAGTTTTTTTTCATGGAGGAGATGAGGTGATTCTGTGGCGTTATAAGCTGTTATTCCTCTTCCCAGGTTACTTTGTCAAGCAGGCAAGCTTGACTTCTGTGGGGAATGCAGAATTTTTCCTGTGCATTTCACAAGTTCATTGAAAAAATTACGATGATAAAAGTTTGTGGTTACATGTAATGAGAACTTGTCATCTAAAGCAGCCTTTGCTGGAACTGAGTGAGGCATGTCTTCCTCTCTGCTTTTGTCCGTATCTCTGCAGGACTTAAATACAATTGTTTTGATAATAGAGACTGCTGGGTAACTAACATCTGAGAACAAAGTAAATGATTTAATGGATCTGACATGGACTTAGAGTTCATCTAAAACTGGGTCCTACAACATAATTTTCAGTATAGAATCTTTGGATTCATTCCTTGTCTTGATAGCGTTCATTCTTACGACTAATTTCTCATAAATTACCATAAATTCCTTACTAAAACTTTAAGGTAAACTAAAATAATACTAAACAACAGGGACCAATTTGTTGTTCTTGTAACATTTTGCATGTGCAATACTATTTCAGGATTTCCAAAATGACTCAGCATCCTTTGACAAACAAAATGCAGTCTCGATAAATGAGCAGGAAATCAAAACAACTACCCTTCCATTTGAACATCCTCTGTTAACTCATTGACATTGATGTAAAATATTTCACTGACCCACTCAATATGAGCAAATGGAATGTGCTCAAATGAGAGGAAATAATTTTGGAGAAAAGTCCACGAGGAACTCATAAGAAAGTGTTGAATTATCTGACATGCAGATATGTGATGACTGTAAAATAATGACAGAAGAGATTAACGAAACAGACGGTTGTGTTATGAATTAATCAATGTCAGGATACAGTCTAGAGTGGTGGGGAAGATGGTTTGCATATACTCAGAACTGTTCCAAAAGTAGTATACAAATATCTCTGGAGAGCAAAGGGCTGAGCTGGTTTCAAAGTGCCCCGATGGCTCTGTTGTAAGTGATGTGTGTCAGATCTGGAGAGGTTGTTGAGTGGATGGTCTTGGTGTGAGATGGTATACTTCTTTCAAAGCACTAGTAGCTGTGAATGGCATGCTGGCAGAGAGGGTGTGCAGTGATGTAGCTACCAGAGAAGGCAGTGATGTGAAAAGTGCATTTGGAAAGAGATCTCTGGAAAGTTTGCTGTAAAACTCAGAATTAAAATACTCCGCAAATTTGGATCCCTCTATTACTATTAGGTTCCCAGCCATCACCATAACTGGACCATTTTTTGTACCTGAAATGTCTTGTATCATTTCATATGGCTGTTTAGTATATATGCCCTTGGTTCATACCATGCTGCTGATGAAACAACCTTGGGTTGGTTTATTTCTTGACATTCTCCCTCCCGCCATGCTCATACTGTCTGATGTCTTAATCCTGTGCTCTTTCTTTATCTAAATGTAAAACCTCTGGTGGCAGAAAACATGCTGAAAATTTGAATGGGGCATTGTCTCACCCCACATGCAATATTTGGCAGCCTCAGAGTGACTGTAATCACAGCTGCTTTCAAACCTGCTTGCTGTCAGAGGATCTCCCACAGGCCCTGTGAAAGCCAACATTAAGACCAGAGCAGGAGCAATAAACTTCTGTCTTCCATGGTTACAGATGTCCCAAAGCCTACTCAAAGGTGTGCTTAAACTGTAGCCAAAATCATCGCTTTTCAGTTGGAGTTACAGAGGTGGAAAAAAACCTTTCCCTTGATATTGTTAATGGATAAGTGTTGAAGAAATCTACAGTGTAGTGATTTACTTACTTGGTTTAGCATCTTTCTTCAAAATTCTTGTGCTGGGGTAATATTGATTACAGCTAAGACCCTTTCAGTGTGTTCAACTAAAGAACTTTTTGGGAGACCACAGATTTCTGTCTGTACGTGTTGGGCCCCCTCTTCCTGTCCTCATACTTGCAAAATTATCAGTGCTGTCACCCTATTGTCATTTCACCCCACAGGAATGTCATGATCAGACCCATGGATAAGTATGACTCTTGCAACACATTGGAAATATAAACCAAACCAGTTACTCTTGCTGAAGAACTTGTAAAGTTCAGCCTGGGTCTTGAGAAACCCACACAAATGTTCCTCTTTTTTTATGGGGCTAGTTCTATAGTTGTTTTCTTTAAATAAATAAATAAAACTAATGAAAAAGGATCTCTTTCTTTACGAGTGGTTTAATCTCACTGCTAGAAAGGATGTAATCCAGATGACTCTCTCAGGGGATAGGAAGGACTTTTGCCAATGTTCCTATATTGCTGAAAGATTCACCAGGCAGCCTTCCTAGCTGGGAGAAAATGTATTACTGCATCACTATTAGTTTTACCTCCATCTTCCACCCTTAGTGCCTCTTTCTTAAATGTTTTGAGAAGCAAAAAGGCAGCAAGGGTTCAAGTGAAGCCCTTACAAGGAATTCCTCATTAGTTTTAAAAGGTAGCTGTGCAAACTTTTGGTAAAGCAGTTAACTGAAACTTGACATTATGCAGCTTATTTTCATTTACTAATGTAATGATGTGGTGATAGAGTATTGCCATTTTACTAAAGTGTATCTTTAGCAAGAATTCAAAAAGTTTTGATTTGAAGAAATAAAAGTTGTCCAAACTCGATGTCTAATAATAAAGATTTTGAATAGCTGAACTTATCTCTTCATGTGGTAGTACTTTTTTTTTTTTAAATATTTGCCCCAGCTTTCATATTTTTGGCTTTATTTGTTCTCTGTATTTTTCTAGAG
>NW_008825098.1:4009125-4023525 GCF_000699105.1 Pygoscelis adeliae
TTTTGTATAGGGCGTGTGTGGGGGGGGGGCCTTGTGGCTTCAAACAATTATACCAGATGTTGCATCTTTCAAAAATCTACATTTTCTGAATCCCTTTTCTGGTTGCACGAGTTGTTTAAAATGTTGTGATTAGTGTCATACCTACTGGTCATAAATCACAGTTTCCTCATCAGGCATTTCTTTGCTTGCATTTTATTTATTCATCATTCATTATTGCCAAATTTTAGTAATGCTGTGAAAATGTACCCTACTAAAGCTTTGTTCATGTAAACTTCTTTGAAACGTATACTTTAGACTAACTATTTGAGTAAAATGTGAATTAATACATAACTAATTCTGATTGCTTCCTAAGTCCTTTGCTCCAGAACGTCTTCACAGTTTCAAAAACCAACCAACCAAAAAAAAGTCCGCTATCGTTCAGTTAAAAGGGAATAACTTCTTTTTGCTCCCTGTGGGGGTGCACAGCTGAAAGGATTCTCCTGTGCTAGCTACCTGCTGACATAGCAGCTGACACGCCTACAGTCATAACAGCAGAGTCTGATCCAGCATCTCTTTCCAAAAAGAACTGGTCTTTCTTAGATGTTCTCTGTGCAACTGTGGATACTGTACTTTAAATAATTGGATTTTATTTCATTCATCTTCATTGCAGTGTGTATTTACTTTCTCGCGTTATGTAGCATTCTTTCCTGTGAGCTAATCTGTTGGTTAGCAATTCATAAAAGTAGCATTCAAATGAATGAACGCTCATAATCTGGTTCTCTGAATTCAGAGGTAAAATTAGCACAGATGCATACATCAAGCCCATCTCCCTACAGGTAGGCATTATGTGAAGTATGGTAAACAAAAATACAGCTTTTGGGCTCATCTCAGCAGAGATCTGATAGAGTAGTTGGAAAAGCACTGGCAAATATCTGATTTCATTCTAGCATTAACTTGCAACAGCTCCTGGACTATTTTAGGAACCCTCTTTGTATTGTTGGGGCTGAGTTTCAAATAGTGCTGCAAAGTAATGAATGCTCTTGGCAGGCAGAAAAATTCCCCCAAATTAGAAGTGAAATTAGACTAGCACAAATAGCGTTACAACAATAAGGTTAATCAGGTAAGGGAATAATTTGTGGGAAAGGATCATTAAAACATCAGTGCCGGAGATATTCCCGGGCTGCACATAGCGTAGATGATGCTTCACTGAAAAGGAAGGAATAGGAAACTCTGTTCTTCCTCAGCAACCATAACACAAAGTTCCGCTGCTTTTGTGCTTGTACATTCTTTTTCATTTAGCAGCAAACTTCTTAGTGAAGATCAGAAAACTCTTTAAATAACCACTTCCTGGTATGTCCTTGAGTTGCTGATAGCTCAAAGGAGAAGCTTTTTTTAAGTGTGAGTATTCTGTTCTTGATCATGGCTTGTGCAGGACTGTTTGTGGCTGATTAGTATGTATAAAGGGTTAGTAAAAATCTTAATGATTTGTGTATGTACAAAACTATGACCAAATGCCTTTTTCCGCTGTCAAAAGTCTTCACACGGAACCGCTTAGAAATGGCCACCTGACTTAGAAATAGACCTTGGATCTCTCTAGTCTGATATTCTGTTTTCATTTGTGACTAATACCGGCCTGAGAGGGAGATGCACAAAATGTTAGTGTATGTTAAAGTAGGACAGTTTCCAATTCCTGAAATAGCTAAGTCCTTTTCTCAAAACCTATTCTAAATATATAATGTTTTTTCAAGATGTAATACTGGTATTTTGCACAAGGATATGTCACCATTTTATAAGGAAAAATTAAACCAACTTGTTTTAAGGAACAAAAATTCATAGGTTAAAAACAGTGGGAATTGAATGTGTAAGAGAGGAACTGCTGGCAGCACTTCAGTTGAAGTGTCAAAGCACTGAGTTGATTGTTTTATCAGCTTTTACCTATGGTTTTTCATCCCTCTGGATCAACAGTTGAGAACTGTACCCATAGCATCCATAACCACTCCTGAATGTGTCTGGTTGTGGCTGCACAGTTTCTTCCTTGATGAAATTATCCTTCTACAGTGCTAAAGGTAACGTCTAAACTGCAGGTCTTTGGAGTGCCTTCAAACTACCATGCCACAGTGTAAAGTTGGCTGATTTTAAGTCCTTTTTGGGTAGAATGAGGTATGGTACCACCCTCCTCCCTCCTTTGCATCAAAAGGAGTCCCAGGCATATGGGTCAGACTTGAGGCATACAAAGTATGTCCAGATTTGGCCTAAGTTGGGGGGGGGGAATCAATATCCTTTCCATGAAATGGTATTTGTGTCATCAATAACTAAATAAAAACGTAAGCCAGTTGCATTGAACTTTTAGCAATTCAGAAAAATAAATGCCAATTTCTAACCAGCATTTCTCTTGCTAGCTTGTTAGAGTCCCTGACTACTATTGCACATCAATGTCAGGGCCTTCAAAATAGCCTGGCAAAACTGGTTCTTCCTTGCATCGTTGTCAGGTAGCAGGGGAAGATTAGAAAGGGCCGTTTCCTTTAAAGAAAAATCTGTTGGCTATTGGTTGTCCTACAGAGGTTCCAACAGTCCATCGGGCAGTGAAGAAGCAGGGAGAGACTACAATAAAATTAGGGAGTCCTAAAATAAGAGATAAAAGTTGAAGATAGAATCTTTTTTTCATTGTAGTTCTTCTTGCTTATTCATTTTGTGCTTCAACTGTAAAACTGGAATATGGTAGCGATAGGGATTTATGGTCTCTGTTAATGTGAGCTGCAGTTAAAACCTCACAAGAGTTGAAGGACAGATAAAGGAAAACCAAACAAACCAGGAGCTCATTTGTTTTCATAACACAGTGGGTCACCGTAGTACCCCAAATAGGACAGAGGAGAAGAAAATGGAAAACCAGGACTACCTTCAGCAGACTGAGGGTGGGGAGGGTAGAAAGCTACAGGTAAAATTGCATTTGATTGTTTTATACTAAATTTGTACGTTGGCCAGAATCCCTGATACAAATTCTTCACACTGGAAAAATGTTTCTCAAGGGAATCTATCTTATTACTTTTTTTCCATTTTGATGAAAAAAAAGTAATGATATGAAGTGGAAAATGTCATGTAAAGTTAATCTAAATATTGGCCTCATGTAACACAATATAAAACACATTTTACTGTGTTGGTGGTGTTATTCACTAAAGACCTTAAGTACAGGTGTGCCAAACTGTCAGGACATTTTTATACAAGTGATCGATTTTCCTTTGCTAGAAAATGCTGCGCTCCCTAGGGCTTGTTCTCCCCTTGGACCATGACCAAGAAAAGTTTTTAAACACTTGCTGTGCAAGACCCACCACTCCATTCCTTTTCGTACCTATTTACAGTCCCAAATGGGGATATTTTCCATCAGTGTGGCCCTATTACTGCAGTGCCTAAGCATCTCACCTGGACTGTTTCTGCTTTCTCAAAGACAATAGTGTGAAAGTAGGGGACAGACACCATAAAGGTGGTGTGACAACTGCAATCTAAACATAGATACAGTTTGCTTTTGTTGCATGTCTACAGCAAGCCTGTTCTGTGTGTGTCCTATCCCCAACATATGGAAGTAGAGCAGGAACTGGAGCACCATTTGGAGCAGGTAATGGAAGTCTGCAGCTGGAGTCTGCTGCACAGGCTCCCTGAGGGTGTCCCTTGGGGACCTCACTAGAAGGGAGTTGTTCATCAATGGTAAGGCTAAAATGCTGTTGTTGTACTCCAAAACAGAGAGTTTCTTATTTTATTAACTGGAAGGTAGAAAGCATACATGCTGATGGGCTTAGATGCTTCCAAGTTAAGCAAATACTCTTTGATGAAAATTTAATGCTAAATTTGTTACCGAGTTTGATTTTTAGATTTTTGGAATCCCTTTGGTAATGTAATCCAAGATACACTGGAAACCCTTGTGAGAGCAAGAAATCAAACCCATATTTGCAAGTCTTGGCCAGTTTCCTAACTGCTAGAATGTCCTCCCTCTTGGAGTCTATTTTTCTGAAATGGAGCACTCCTGATTATTGTGCTGTTTGGATGACAGCTTGAGAAATTTGTAAGAGGAGTGAAGGGTGACCTACTTGCACCTTAATTTTTTTTTCTGCGTCCTTAGTGAAGATGTTCCAGTTTAGTAGTTTATTTTAATTTAATCATACATTGTCTAAAAGCTCTTTGTACCACAAATAGCTCTTTTCCAAGTAGAAATCAAATAACTCTAAGTAGAATATGTTTATATTAAAATAATTGTGACTGATGTGTCCGGCACTGCTACTTAGTTACTGCTGTTTATATACACTTTCCATTGTTTTGAAGAGCTATATTGTCTTGGGTCACCTTCAGTTTTCGCTTAAGAATCTTTTGGGCTTTCGCTCTGGTGGATACCGATCTTCTTTCTTAAATTTTAAACTTAATCACATCTATACATGCATATTAATTGGGTCAATGTTGAAGATGGATTTTAAGAATTAAAAATAGCATTGTGGCCACAGTGTTTGATTCTTTCAGGGTTAGAAGGATATGTAGTGCTTGTCAGTGACGTTCTCTGAGGTATCTTTGTTTCGAGGTCCATGCATTTGTTCATAAATAAACATCTCTATGCATATTTATTTATGTCTGTAGACTTTGATTGTCTCCCACTGGTGAGAATAGCTGGCTTACCTTCAATACACAACAAGCAGTCAATTTAAAGACAATTCAAATTTGCTTCTGTTTCTCTTAGCTAATGAGTAGCAAGTGATTTGCCAGCCCTAATTATGGCGTTAATGTGTTTCCAAGAGGCACAGAGAGAATAAATGCCATTAAATTCCACAGTGGCTTAAAGCAGTTTGGTGTAACTGCATTTAAACAAAGCAAAATGCAGCCTCTCTTTGTTACTTGCAGTCAGTGGTGGCAGCTGAGGTTTTTTTTGTGTGACAAAAAGCAGGCGAACTAAATGTCAGATTAGAACTGTCCTGCAGAAACCCAAAAAACTTCTTATGTGGTGATTTTTTTTTTTACAAACTCTTCTCTTCAGAACTGCATATGTCAGCTCTCTGATGGCATGTGATGTTCAAGGTTGTGCAGTCAACTGAGGGGGCTGTATAGAAAGTAGAATCAAAACCTGAGGTTCTTTGTTGCATACGCTCGAGTTGAGTGCCACAAAGTAAGTCGGCAAAGATGGGTGTGGGTCTTTTTCTTTTTGGTTGGTTGGTTTTTTGGTTTGTTGCACATTTTTTAATGCACTGATGCGAAATTGCACCGACAGTCCCATCACCTGCAACTTGGTTACATGGCATGTGAAAAATAGCCTGTGTAAATATAGTAAATCCTTTCAGAGGGTACAGCTGGCTTGAAATGAGCTGTTAGAAAGGATTGTTGTATGGGCTGTTGCATACAAAAATCTCTCTTCCTCTTTTTATCTTTTCTTTTATTGAAAACGTATTATAAGCACTGAGTTTGAGCTTTCCTTGAAAGCTTTAAAAAAACCTTATGTTCATGTAGAGCAACTTATGTTTTCCTTATGTAGCTCCTGGTGCCAGAGGAATTTATAAAGCGCTTTTAGCAACTTAAAAGTCCGCAAAGTGTAGGATAATCCCTCCCTGTCTTTAACTCAGTCCAGTATCCCTTCATCAGCTGTCCTAGTGGGATGGCTCCTTATTGTAGTAATACGTCTTCTCCATTGTGGATGTATTCAGGCTTGTAGATAGGTTGAGGCTTGTTCTGGCAAATGTGTCTTATTTTTCATCTTACTCTTCCCTCTAGAAGGCTGAAATTATAAGGATTTGTAGGATCTTTTTGAGGCTTACCTGGTAGTACCAATATGATAAAGCCACTTGAGTGTACGCACCTGTACATGAATTCTCCTCACTTCTATTTTGTCATACCAGTTTACAGGCTTTTCAAACGCATGATCTGCTGACGCGTACAGCACAGAAGTACCAAGTGTACTGTGCTTCTTTGAGCCAAAAGCAGAGACTCCATCACCCCCATCTTCTACAGGTGATTTTTGCTGCTGGTTCACATGTCATTTTGGTTTATCATTTGGTTCTCTGTCCTACTCTTAATAATTCAAGTATCTCTAGAAAGCCTCATAATTGTATTTTTCAGTGCTATAGTGTGGATGGCCAGAAAAGAAGCTAATAATAGGGAAGAGCCACACTTGAAGCTCCGTCTCCATCAGCTTAAAAAGAAACTAGGGCTGGAGTTGCACAGAAAGTGTTTAGGAACCTCACCTGAGACACCTAAAAGATTTTGGGAAATCCTATTCCCAATCTTGTAGGAGTTTCTTTTGTCCTCTTGTTACACGTTTCTGTCCAAGTTTCACAGACTGAAACTAAAGCAGGTAAGTTAAAATCATGGTCCAGCAAAACACATTATACTATAAAGTGCTTCTCTGGATTGGGATGTGAACCCTTAACTCCACTGGAAGTTTGGTACTTAGCCACCCTTTGAGGATCACGATGTGAGTGACCTATCTGAAGATGGTGTTGCCGTAGCACCAGGATCAGAAGTTGGGAGATTCTGGTTCACCCTTTTCTATTGACAGTAAATGATAACATCTCTTCCCTCACTTAAACTGAATGGTGGTGGTGTCTTTTTCACTCCATATGGAAAACCCATTTCATGCTTTGTCTTACCTTGTATTCCAGACAATGGCTGGGGAAAGACTTCAGAGTGGAAAATGCAGGAAAATTGGGCTCTGATACTGATCTGAACTGAAACAGTCAGGAAATACCATATTCTAAGCTTAGTGGGCGCCGACAATTTTTTTTTTTTGAGACCCTTAGTCCTTAATATGACCCATATTAAAAAAATATCCTGTTAAATTCATCAGCTGTTCCCCACATGGTCTTAAAACACTTTCCAAAAAGGTATCTATGAATGTAACTTTTTTTTTGTTTGAACAGATTATTTAGTGTTTTCTTACTTTTACATGTCTCAAAGTTGGATGTTTATCTGGAAAGGAAAAAATCTGTAATAGCAGGTGGTATTCCCAGGTTCAGATAACATCTCTTGATCTGAAACTTTATTCAGGGATGTAAAATAGAAGGATATTTATTGGTGTCAGATTTAGTGAATGGAATGTTTTCCTTTTTGAACTTTAAACGTAAACGTTACGTTTTGGACAAATGAAGTTACTGTGATTATTTGGAAGTAGTGTGTTCTCCTTTTGTCATGTTCAACACGGAGGAAAAAAAATCCAGTTTCTGAAGGTAAAATCTAGTATTATTTTAATAAAGGGTTGCATTTCTTTTCTGGCTCAGAAAATCTTTAGGCAACAGATACAATTCAATGGAGTTACCTCCAGTTTACAAAGAAAGTACTGAGTCATGGCCAAACAAGTCGTGACTGCTTTTCTTACAGCTGTCAAGGTTAAAATCAGGAATAAAGCACAAATCTCCCAACTCTTTTGTGTGTCACTAAACCACCTTACTACTGTCATCTATAGCATCTTCTCTAGCACCTTCCTGTTAACTGAGCAGGGACATTAACCTTTACCTGATATTCTGTTTGGGTGGTCCTTTTACATATGGCAGAGAGATAAACAATGTGAAAGTTTAGCTGGTTCAAGGAACTATATTCTATTACAATGCTTGGTTAGTTTAATTTTGGCACATGATCGAATACAAGGGGTAATTATATTCTGGAGTTACTCAATATTTGAACAGCTTGGAAAGAACAATCTTCAGGGAGGTGGAGGGCTCGGTTTGATTATAGAGCTGCCTTATTTATGCCTTATGAGACTACATTGTTTGCTGGCTTCTCTTTGTTTGATTCGAGGTGCAAAAGAAATAAAATACTGACATAAAGATTTGAGATAGAGTAGCCGAACACCACTAAGTATTTTGTTGAACAATGGATTTGATGAGCAGTGTTTAGCCACGGCCACAGCAGAAGGCACGGTCTCACTGTTCCACATTGTGCAGCTTCCTTATGAGCATGTGTAAGAAGAGGAGTGAAAGACCGAACACTAGTTTTATACTGAAAAGTCAAATAAGCATTCATTCTGGGTGTATTGCCTGCCACCGTAGGTTAGCTTACCGTTTCAGTTCCTACTGTCTACTTATGACAACAGTTTGCTGTAGGTCTTAGCTATATGGCCCTTGATCCATTACTAGGAATTTATGGGCAGCATTTGATCTGTCAAATATATTTGAAAATTAATGGTTATCTAAATCATCCAGAATCATAGAATCATTAAGGTTGGAAGAGACCTCTAAGATCATCAAGTCCAACCGTCAACCCAACACCACCATGCCCACTAAACCATGTCCCTAACTGCCTCATCTACACGTCTTTAAAATCCCTCCAGGGAGGGTGACTCAACCCCTCCCCTGGGCAGCCTGTTCCAATGTTTAACCACTCTTTCAGTAAAGAAATTTTTCCTCACGTCCAATCTAAACCTCCCCTGGCACAACTTGAGGCCATTTCCTCTCGTCCTATCGCTTGTTACTTGGGAGAAGAGACCGACACCCACCTCGCTACAACCTCCTTTCAGGTAGTTGTAGAGAGCGATGAGGTCTCTCCTCAGCCTCCTTTTCTCCAGGCTAAACAACCCCAGAAACAGGCAGCTCTGAAATCCCCATACTTAATGTTTCTGCACTATTCATTATCTTAGTTGTGATAAGATGCTGTAGTGACGAGTGCCTGAGGGCCTAAGACACATATCCATCATTATTTGTGTTTCATTTTGCCTACATAAGGTATGTTGCTCTGTTTCTGGAACTGTGTTTAATATGTGGTAATGTTCACTCCACTTTTCCAAGTTCTCTCAGGTAATGCTATAAAACAACATGCTGTCCCTTAAGAGGCCAAGGCAGATGACTGTTTGAGGGACATCTGAACCATATGATCTGTCCTGCGATGACCATCTGTTTCAAGATTCCCAGCATGCTGGGAATGATTAATGAGTGTTTTTAAATGTATTTCACTTTATAAGTATCTGACTGGCACTAAATGGCCATTGTGTTTTGCTTAAAAGATCTCACAGCATTTACTCCTGAGCTCTGAAGTATTTACCTTGTTTTTTCTGTCTGTCTTCTAGCAGCATAGTAATTTGAATACATAAATGAGTAGCATACAGCATTGTTTTCCTCCTTGGGACTTCTGAATGCAAACTTTCTGCGGATGTGTAGGCTTGCAGGGAATCATTAAGTACGGAAGGTGACTTTCCAAAAAGGTCTGACGTTATTGAGAATCAGGAGAAAAATATTTGGTCATCATTTGTCTAGGGATCCAGGTTCCTGAGTAAACAGAGATGTTTCCTGACTTGATTGCAGATAAATGAGGAATTTCCCAGCACCTGGGCAAGTCAACAGTGCCTAGCTATTGAATGCTCTTGACACGAGTAAGGGTCTCATTGGGGGTGGGTTTGCGTGGTGCTGTTGCACAATCTGAAAGGCCACGGATGGGACCAGTGAGGTGGCAGGAAGATGCGGGTAAATGTTGTTAATTTTCTTTTTAGGTACTAGCTAGAACCTCTGTTGCTAACTCTAGAATAACACCCATCCTCATCACAAAAGGTTTTGAACAGCAGCCACAAGTAGAATTCCCTGTCCAGGGAGAGCTACTCTGAAGGGTGGGAGTCTGTGAGAGGGCCTTGAGGAAGAGGAGGGGAGCAGGGCCATGAGGAAGGGAGAAATATCAGCTATGTTATTATTCTCATAGCACTGCATAAGATCCACCTGGTTTTGTGTGACATGCCTGTTTTGTAGACATGGGTGAAACCTGGGAATGCAGAATGGAAAAAAAAACCACAAGAGTTTATTCAGCACCTCACTGCAACCATTTGCAGCTTAACTGGCAGGCAGACAAGGCATTTAAGATCATTGATCACTCTCACCAGCTGAACATTCAAATAATAGCTTTTCTCATCCTGTTGTTCTGAGGGGGAGAAGCTTTTGTTCTGCATTGACTGTAATTTGGCTATATAATAGGTTAATCTATCTGGTCCAGTTCATAACTCTTCTGCAGATTTTTTTATTTTTAGGAGAAAGAATTAGCTCTTAAATGCTTTCAAGGATGGAATCCCTGTTCCTGCCATTCGCAGACCCAATTTTGCTGTAACACTAGTGCGTGTGTATAAGTGGCCTTAGGCTGCTCGAAATAGAGATGTGTGAGGCCAGTTGATATGGCCCCTTGCATTCTTCCAGTTGCTGAGAATTAGCCATGTGGGACTAGGCAGTAGATGGACCCCTTTCCTAAATCCAAGGGCCAAGTCCCGTCACTGACACAGTGAGGACAACCCCTTTCCTCCCAGGTGATTCTTTGTTCTTTACACAGCAGATCCTTTTCCACTGCAAGAGGCCTTTCTCTGCTGCATGAATAGCATCAAGACTGAACCATCAAAATCAGCTTAAAGCCCTTAAGCCCAAGATGTCACATCTGCTTTACAGAAATTACAACAGGAAAACATGATTTTTTAAAAAAGATCATTTCAAAATAAACATTGTAAAAACTTAGTGGAAAAACATCTGCAGTTTTCAGACCATTACAGCACTTTGTCAGGAAGGTCATGGAGAATTTTTGCTTTTTTTCCTTGAATTTATCATTGCTGCCTTCTATTTCTAAATAACATCAATTCCCACCAAGAAAGGCAATTTATGCTGATGTCAGCAATAGCATGTAGCTGTTAGGGGAAGGTATACAGGGTGTCTGAAATACTGGGAAGAATATTTGTGATAATTAGGACAGTACGATAGATATGAAAGGCAACGTTTACAAGGGTTTGTTCTTGTAAATTGTCTTAGAGGATGTAGATGCCTGGAGAAAAAAAACCCAACAAACAAAAACCCACCAACTTTCCAAGCTGCTAGAACAGTTAGTGGAAGAAGCAATGATGCTTTTTTACATGCAAATAAAAAATAGTAAGCATAGTCACATTTTGGATCAGAGAAAAAGTGTTACAGGCTGCATTAGAAAGGGCAGCATCATGTAAGGAGGTATTGTGCCCATGTAGAGTTGCAGAGGTATTGGAAATGATGTAGCTAAAGCCGCATGAGGGTGGGAGAGTTGTCTGTGTAAGTTAGTTATGTCAAGAAACAGAGTTGATTTGATCAAACTGACTTGGCTGGAAATGCTCTCCCTAAACTACTTTTGAACTAGCGTGCAAAAGCTAATGAGGTTTGTTCTTTACCTTTACCTTTAATGAGGTGTCTTACCAAAACAGCACTTTCCTGGAGAAACGGAGGCAACAGCAATGCTAAGCAGGATCACCCGAGTGCTGACACGAGAGCACTCACGCCGTTAAATGTTAACATGGTCTTTGGCAGGACTTTGGTCCTGCAGACCTCCCAAAATGCTTTATTTCTTTATGAACGGTTTGCCAGCTCCACAAATTTGATTGAATGGCTAATAATGTCGCCGTTGTAACAGAAGTGTTTGCCGTCTCCTTCTTTCATAGATGCACAAAGGGAAAGATTTAGGAAAGCCAGGCTTCACAGAGAAGCCTAAAACAGAATAGTAAATGCATAAGTCACTCTTTGTAGATTCTTGTGTACATTCAAAATATACTTTCTTGTCACTAGCACTTGAATAGAAGCGCTGTTACTGCAGGAGTTGAGTCAGTGACAGTGTGGGTAGTGACTGGCTCAAATCAAGTCTTTAAACTTCTGGTGTAACTGAATGCAACCCTGCCCTTGATTAGCATTAAGCAAACTTGTCTCTTTAGTTGTGATGTCCTGAAGTACTTGGTGCAACTTATTGTGAAAACACAAAGCTTGTCTGCTTTCCAGTGCCCAATGTCACATACGGCTTTCTGTAGCTGACAGAAGGCAGACGCCGTTGTACTTGGATTACAAAACTAAACAAGGACTGATTGCAGCGTAAAGAATCATTGTAAGTTTTGCTTAGGGCTAGGTTACGAGAGTGCTCTTTGGGATTAGCTCAAGGTTCTTCCTCAGACTTCACATGGCAAGTGGGAGGCCTGTGACAAATCTAGTAGGATGTGCTTTAGTTATTTTACAGCTGCAAAAAAGAGCTGAACCATCAAACAAGCAAGATGTCTGATGCTAGTGTTATATTCTATTACCCTGTAACCAGCCTACGCCCATTGATGCAAAGCTCTGAATAACTTGGCATGTGCAGAACTCATTCAACATACATATGAGAAGTCCCCTTAAATTCAAGAGTGAGTAGGCTTATTAGGTTTGCCCAGAGTTACCCAGGTAATGCAAATGCATTCTGCAAATAGTTTGCAGTAGTCAACTTCCATACCAAGTAATATAAATTAATGGGAAAAGATGATAGCTTGGTCTTCATAATGCTGCATAGGCACAAAGAATTTTCTCAGATACTTGTAATGTGGCCAAATTCAAGCAATTTCTACTGGCTATTTCTTGGTTGAGATGCTGAATTTCTCCATGCCTGTGTATGGATGGGGAGGAGTCTGTGCTCTGCTATTTGAAATAGCTATTTAAAATTAATTTAGATTAATATCTATTTTAAAAAAAGTGTGTGCAAGTGTACATGCATAGATATTTCTTTGGTGGACAGGGAGTATTTTATTTATTGTCCTCTTTTCAGGAACACGCTGTAACCGTTTTCCCCTCTGATTTTATATACCTGAACCTATTGTTAAGCTGAGATAAGGTGGGAAACCTGCGATCCACATTCAGAATGATCAATTAGAAATGCTTCCAGCCATGCTTAATGCATGAAGTCTTGTCGTCTTTTAACTTTGATTAGCACACAAAGTAGCCCCTTGCTGTACGTTGAAGCAGGTGGTCTGTGCCACCTATGAATGCAGCCCCAGTAGGCTAGGGACAGAAAGGCTGTACTGTTGTAGGATAGGATGTGAAAGAATTACCAGTAGTGCTCGGTGCTAATGGGAAACTCCAGGGCATTTCACCTGAGCTGACAAACAGCCTTTATACAGTAACAAACTGTCCAGTGAGAGCCTGGGCAGGATGAGCAGGGTTTGGCATACCAGCAGCAGTCTCCAGAGAGGTCAGACTCCACCTGTAGCGCCACTAATTTTTGAGGCAAGAGAGCGAGATGATGATATGTGTGCATGTACGTATGAGAGAGTTGCGTATAAGCTGATTGTAGATGCTCCATGTATAGGGACAGACTAAGAACTGGCTTGTTTGAAGAGCCAGGCAGGAAGGCTGGGAACCCAGTTTTGTTCCTGATTTGAGAGAGAGTTGAAAGGGGAAACAGGGAGCAAGAGGAAACGAGAATGGAGACGTACGCAAAAGCACGTATTCATATCGTATGTGTATCTTGGGTTGCTGAAAACATTATTGCTTCCAGTTAATTGAACCCAGTGTTTACTGGTTTACAGTGAAAACATTTAAGTGTCAGTGCTTCAGATATCAAACCCATCACTGTGGTGTGCGTAATGGTATAAGCCAGCTAATGTTGCTCTATGACTGCAAAAAACTAACAGCCAAACTAACGAACTCAAGGATGCATGTGCAAAGTCAGCAGTGCAACCAATCTCTTTCCCAAAATGGTTTAAACCTAAATACTGTGAAGAAAGCCCAGAACTTGCACTGAGTTGGTGTAGTTGTAAGGAAATTCTAACACATTTACCAAAATCTTCTTGTTTTGTTTATCTTGATGCTGATAATCACACCCCTGCTAAAGCAAGGACAATATTATGTCTGTATGGATGAAATTTAACAGCAACCCCAAATGGCATAAAATATCACTTCTGTGGTAAAGTCAGAATATGTAGATGAGATGTGGTTGATCTAATTTACAGCTGAGTCTTCTTGTTTAATTAAGAGCCTTTCCCCTCATACCAAAAATGCCCTATTTAGTCTCTCCAGATCTACTCCCATGCTCTTTTTCCATATTTTATACCCAGAGTTTGGATGGTGTAGAAATCGGGAATGGGCCTCTGCCAAAATCTCTTCCTCTCTTTCTCTTTTTCTCCTCTTTGTCTCTCTTTCGTTCTCTCTCCTGGACGAGCAGTAGCTTGTAATGTTTCCCCTGTCTGTGGTTGGGAAGTTCCCCTTGAAAGGATGTTCTGCAAAAAACACAGTCAAGGAAGAACCTGGAAAGAGTACTTAAGCAGAGTGTATGTGCTCATGGGGGTAGCAGATGTAGCAAGCTATAATGCAGGTGACCTTTGCATATAGTGTTCCATCTGAAGTTGTAGGATGGAACTCCTGGTCTCTTTGGGGAGAGTCAAATATGCCCTCGGAGAGAGAAAAATCACAGGAACACTCCACAAGTCAAAACTGGTGGAGTTTCCAACCTGCTGTCTGTGAGTTATTCCAAATGGAATGCAAATTCATATAAGATTGCAGTTGTTCAGATTTTTTTCACAAACAGTTATTCCAGGTCCTTCATACCACAGGTGAAGCTGAGCCATCTGAGAGTATCTACTCAAAGTGAACAGATTCATGAATTTGAAAAAAATGTACTGGAAACTAATACAGCTGCTCAATGTTTCCACAGCTTGTCGTCTTCAAATAAATAAAACTTTAAAAAAAA
>NW_008825098.1:4023657-4079557 GCF_000699105.1 Pygoscelis adeliae
AGGGAAATACTAATATCTTAAGGTGCTCTTGTGGGAACAGTGAATCTTTAATTACATTCTCTATTTGAGGCCTAATAGTTGGATCTAGCTTGCAGTAGGTGCTCAGAAAAATGTCAGTAGGTCCTGTTGAACTGGTGAGTTCTTGAAATAAAGGTTATTGAAACCATAAATAACATACTAGCAATAAACTCTACCGTCAGGGAGTTGTGATTGTCTGGTTGGGTCTCAGTGCATGAACAGGTCAGCAGAAACAACTTCAAATACTTTCTTGCCTTGCGAATCTCATCGTTTGTCTCTGGCTGTAGAGTAGTTTCCACATCTGCACTTCTGCAATGCGTTGTGCCAAGTCCTGTGCACTCTGCTCATGTGAGTCATCCCATTGACCTCAGCTGGATGGCTCCTGTGAGTAAAATGAACACAATTTGGTCCACTGCCAGCACAAAAACTAATAGCTAGTCACTGTATCTGGACTTCAGTTTCCGTGATATTTCAAGGTACCTTTTTCCAGCTGTCAAACATGGAGTATCTGAAACCTATGTATGTTGTTACTTGAAGGCCAACAACCAGGCAGTCCTGAGGACTGTTGCACCATGATGGTTATCCCAGAAAATGTTCCATGTTACGCAAAGGTCAAGGATTCCATGACTTCTGTTGTGGGCGCTCTTTCAAAATACGTTTTTTATTTCAAGAATGCTATGTTTCCTAAGGAAGCTTTTAATGACATGTTTATTCATGTTGGTCAAATGAAAGTCACATGGCACACCTCCCTTTCTGCTGTGGTGAGCCACACAGTGTTTGATATAATACTGCTATCTTGTGTGAAAAAAAAAAAAAAAAAAAAAAAAAACCAAAAAAAAAAAAAAAAAAAAAAAAACCAAAAAAAAAAAAAAACAAAACAAAAAACAAAACAAAAAAAAAACAAAACTAAACCCAAAAACAACAAAACCAAAAAACAGCTGAATATCAGATGTGCCTGGCTTGCATGTCAGTGAAACAGAAGGCATGTTACACAAGTCACCACACTTTGCAAACTCTATTTTTATTTTGGAACAACCCTCCCGTCAACTTTTTCCACTCCCTTTTCTTAGGCATAGGGTGAATCCAGGGCTTTTCCTGAGGTAACTGTATGAAAAGAAGACATAGGTACCAGGAAAGACACCTGAATACCCTGAATTTTCATTTGGCTTCCCATGTTTCTGGGATCAGGTGTACTGACTGGTTAGCTGATTTTGTACTCTGGAGATATATGAATGTGACTTCTGTAAGGGGACTGTTCAACCGTTAAGTTCTCGCCAATATAGGAGAGTCAAAACTCAAGCCATAGCTCCAAATAAGTATTTGAAAAATCAATGAATTTATTTGATTAAGTCTTATACTTATTTTTAGAGGCAAAGTTACCTGCTGCCTCTAAAAATAGAGAATTTGAAGACCTTCACGTTAGCACAGGTAATGACTTGGTAGGGCCATCCAGCTTTGCGTCCCCACTTCCTTCCTACCAGCAAGAGAACTTAGCACTGAGAAAATAAGGTCCTTTTTGTGTGCGTGCAAATACATACATAGCTGGTATGGGGATCTAGTAGGCGCATCTAATAACCTAATGAAGAAAACTGATGGGACAAGATGGACTGCGATATGCTGTGCAACTGGGTAGTTGCTGAGCTGATGCCATGTTTATCAGCTTGGTCTGTTACTGCCTGTTTTGTTTTGGTTTTTTCATGTGCATATTAAACTAACTTAGCTAATTCTCCTTAAAGTTAGACATTCAGGTATCCCATTCATGGTGGCTGAAGGGAAGTTCTGAGAGCAGCCAAATGGCACCGACATGAAAATAAGTGTTGGGTTAGTAAAACTGACCAGTGAATGTGAAACAAGAGTATCCCAAAATGATGGCTAGTCTGAATGACTGAAATGTAGAGTGAGAGGGCCTTTTATGAGAATGGGAGAAACGTACGTCAGGTGTGTGAAGCGTAAGAGAAGTCCACGTATGCAGAGGACACTGATGCGTGTGCTGAGGGGGCAGAGAATGGCCGTAGCCCCTACCATCTGAATTGTTTCACTGGTGACTGTATTGGAGGAACAGCAGGAGAGGGACGGCCTTCTTTGTGGCTCCACTGCCCAAAGCGTGCATTCACAGAAGCGGCCGTATGACCTGGTTAGGCAGGAGTGACGCTTGTGGATGTAGCAGTTTTGATGGCCCCAGAAAATCTGCATCATCATCTTAGTTATTTCAAAGCAAATTGCATCCTATTACAAGCTCTGTGCATCTACAGGTGAGCCCATTCAGTCTTGGGACATTGCACAATATTTATTTCAGCGCAGAATTTGTCCAGTGAGGTTTATTTCTAAAATATCTATTTCAGACTTAACTTTTAAGATATTACTGCCTTGTTTGCAATGGATATCCAAGTCTGAAGCCAGCAGGTAAAAGTTCTTGGCAACTTAGAGTACAGAGGAAAACTGCATTTGTTTCACCCAGTGCAACGATGACTTACAGTCAGCAAAGAAAAAAAAGCTGTGCCATTCTGCTGCTGGGAGCTTCAGAAAAATCAGATGCAGACAGAGAAACAAGAGAAGGACAAAGGAGCCAGATTATGGGAACACTGAGATGTTGGTTCTGAATCAAGTCTGTTGGTTCTGAATCAAGTCTGTTTTGTTTCCTTATTCATACCATGCCTAAAACTTGCAAGTTTTCATGAGAACAAAGAAATTAAGTGAACTTAAATACAGCTGGTTATCCCTCTAGGTACCATTGGATACATTTCAGTGTAATTTATTAGTAAAAAGTGAAGGATGTTTTGTTTGATAAAAAGCAGACAAAAAGAGGGAATTAACATCATAAGTAAAAGAAACGTGCTCCTTCTTAGCCATGGTACTGGACTTCCGCACTTCGGATGTGACTGTTGCAGTGCATGATGTTCCCTGTTCTGAGCATGCCCTGGGCAAAGAGCACAGAAAACCACTGCTTCACAAATGCCACTTCTGGTGAGCAGAGAGCTGGAATTCTGTACTGCCTTGAAGTGAGCTGTCCTACAACTGACCTTTGAGCCTGGAGTTTTGGTGGGAACTGCTGCCTCCCTGACAGAGGACAGGGTACGAAGAGTGGCTAGGTGACTACTGCTATTTAAACATGTTTTGTCATCATGTTATACCTGCTTAAGCCAGAAATCTTGGCTGGTTATGCAAAACAATTTGAAATCACTTTTCTTCATGGTATTGTTGTTTTCCTGTTCTCTAATCAATCTGTGCAGGCCACAGTAATTTTACTAGTTGGTACCAGTACAGTATGCAGTTTTCTTCTTCTGTGAGAAGCAGGGGCTGGCACCCTTGCAAAGACCTTCTCAGTAGTTTATAACTGAGCAGCCGTGGGTTTGTGATTTCAGGACTGGGTTTTGTTGTGTTTGTGTTTTTTGTTTGGTTTTTTTTTTTTTCTTTCTCTGCCTCTCTCCGTGCCCCTCTGGCCCCTTCTCTATTGCTTCTTCATTGGGGTTGGAGGGAGAGGGCACTGTACTGTTCATGCAAAACTAAGCTATAGGCTGCTTTGTTCTGTTGAGTTCCATAGAGGTAGAAGTGAACTGATATAGACTAGCTGTAATAGTTGAAGTACAGTACTGAGCAGAAAGTTAATTTTAAATGTGAACGGGTCACTTGGTCACAAAGCCAGAACATCTCCTAGTGGTCTTGTGGCACTCATACAGTGCTTGTGCAGTTACTAAACAGGGTAAACGAGGAGTGCTCACAGGAAAAGTTACACAAATAAGAGAAGCTTTACTATTTTTCAAACTGGAAAGCTGCACTGGTGCAAAAATAAATGAAAAGTTGTTTTATAGTTGGAAATATATCCAGAGCTGGCTGACCCAGCGGCTCCAGGAAGACAGAGCTGCTGGTCCAGTCTGGTTAATTCTGGAATTTCTTTTTTTTTTTTTTTTTTTCCTCTCCCCCCCTGCACACTTCATCAATTTCTAATATGAAAACCAAACCATTTCCTTATTTTCATCGTTTAATTTGGAACTGGATGGCACTTCTCTCTGAGTCCTCAGAATGATGAGGGCAGAAAGCTCATTTATCAAAGCTCTGCAATGAACAAAGCCAGAGCAGAGCAGCATAGGCATAATTAACAAGGAAAAAATGGAGCTTGTGGCTTGATGTTGATGGATACAGAATGTGCCACAAAGGAAACAAAGCTCTGAGAATGCTTTGAAATAAAACCAGTCTCACGGGATCAACAATCCTATGCCAGAGAGTAAATTCAGGATAAGGTGGATAAGCTCCACCTATCATGATGACCAACAGCCATGCTGCTGCAGCGGTGGAGGATCTAGGTACTTCCTGGACATGTTTTGGGGTTGTTTGGGGAGGGGTGAGCTGGTTAACTTATTATTTTTCCTAGGAATGCTCCAGTTGGAATGAGCATTATTGTTATTGCTAGTTTTCTAATGGCAGCAGTGTGTGCCGCAAAGGGATTTGTCCATAGTGAAATGGCATGTATTTGTCTGAGCTGTCATCAGCTTCTCTCCGTGGAAGACCCCAAAGATGAGACAGATGTGGTTAGACAGGCTCTGTTTCCATATGCAATCACAACCCTACTGTAGCTTGTCATGCAACTGAGCTCAGTGTTATGGGCAGCACGTCTGTCTTCTCATTCCAACACTCCTTAGGAAAAGGAAAAGTAAAATCAAATTCCGTTTGGCTGCTGCTATCAAAAACACTTCATAAAGGATCCAGGGAAACAAGCTTTTAAAAATGTGTCTCTTCCCCGGAAAGTGTTTCTTTTACCATGTTCACATTTTTGTTTTCCTGTTGACTTAGAAGTCTTTAATACTCAAGTCCTGCAAAAATGTGCTTACATATTCCTAACTCTACAGTCAAGCGTTGGGCTAACCAGTAACAGAGTTTCAGCATGTACAGCGGAAATTATCTTGGGTAAGAATAAACAAAACTTATTTCCTGAATAATAGGACAGAAACATGAACATGCAGAACAGAGCTAGAGAACGGGTTGCCAGTCCTGCTCGGTGGCAACCCTAGCAAAATCAGTGAGGGTTACTATAAAACCCTCGGAGACTCCTGTATTTTTAAGATTGGTGGCAACATTTAAAGCAACAAAAAGGAAAGGAAATGGATCTCAGTGCTGCATCTATATGAAATACAGCTGAATAGGTTAAATATAGGGCTGTTTCTTAAATGTTGTGAAAGATGAGGAATTCAGTTACCTTACACTGCCTTATTATTGGTGTCTTATTTTATATGGATAACCTGCCTTGGTCAAGTCAGCAAAACAAACATGATTTAATGAACCTGTTCACATCTTTATGGATAAAAACATTTCATTATAGTGCAAGCTGGTTGAGGGTTGAAGGGTATGTCTAGACAATCAGAAGTGATTGCATTACTGTCCCTTTGAGAGTTACTACTACTTAGCAGGCTTTTTCACTGGCTGTGTACTTATTCTTTGGTTCATGTGAAAACAAACGAATATTAATTAATAGATTCATATTCATAGTACCTTAGGCCAACATATTTAATTCTGCAATTTCACTGAACTAAAAATGTGCAACTTAAAGCAGTAACACGGTATGTCATGGAACTTTTCCTGCTTCTGAATGCTTATGAAACAGGACAAATTTTCAAGACAAATTACAGGTCATCTGGAAGATAGTTTGTTCACAGCGTTGGGAAAAAAAAAAAAAATCAACTTCTTTGAATATCCCAAGCATTAAAATGTTTGTGTGTTACATTTGTTGGTTTATATGTATGTTTACAGATTACACAGATTACTCATCTGTGTTAATACCAAACTTGAATTCTGATTAAATCACTGAAAGGGGCCTATGCAGGGCTTGCTAATTCATTAAAGTCCAGAAATTTTCATGGTGGCCTTAATGATGTAACTGTGCTGTCTTCCTGCTTTTTTTTCTTAAATGCCTTTAGCCTTTTAATCTACTGTAAATATTTGTGAAACATAAGCTTGTTTTTAGAAGTATCTATTCTCAGCTAGCTTGCAATTGCAGATCTGACAGTCTGTTTTCTTTTGCCGTGTCTCTTCTTTTTCAATTCCCACTAACAATTTCTTAAAAATTTCATAATGATTTTCCTAGTGTTTATTTATGGTTTTTGAGAATCAATGCAAACCATATGTTTCAGTGAGGTTATGTGACAGTATTCTCTTCCTTTTATAGAAAACCACACAATTTCAATTTCAGCACATTTCCACAACTAATGCTTTGCTTAAATCTGCATATTTCCTCCCCCCCCCAGTATTCTAATATTTCTGTTGTGAGGAATATCTAAGTCAGGAAGGTGGCGGGAGGGGAGGGGGAGAGAAAAAATAGGAGATATTGTCTTTCTAGTCACAGCTATGGTGCAAGTCATGAAATGTGAACTCTCATTTTTTTTCTTTGCATACCTCTGACCTGGGAAGATGACCACCTCTGGGGGAAGAAGATAATTTAATTTCCATTCATGTCAACTTTCATTTCTCTACAAAGAGGCAGCAGATATGTTTCAGATTCTGTGGGATCATGTATTTTGCTTTGGTGATATAGCATATCTCTGCCATGGGACTTAAGTTAGACCACCAGGTTTCCTTCGCTTCAGACTGCTGGGCATGAAACCAGACTATGTAACTTAAAACAAAAGATCTTACCCAGTAAACTGTCCAGTTACCCACTTAGTTTTTACTTTGATTCTTTCATGAATAAAATAGTATAACAAAAGACCTCAGGAAGGGTGAGGACTAGAGGAAAGGTGGGCCGGGTGGAAAAGGAATGGGAGTCACAGGTTGGGTTTTCTGTTTTGTAGTCCATGTGCAAAGGAAAGGGCTAAAAATTGCTTATCTTAAAGGCTGGTGTTCAATAACTGGAAGTTCTTCAGAAGTGTTGTATGTTCAACATGATCCTGAAAGAAATGAGTTAGCTGAAATTCCTTAGGGAAATTATGGTAATTTCATTACCATTTGGGGGGGGGGGTGTTGTTGTTGTTTGGTTTCTTTTTTTTTAAATCATTAGTTCCTGGAATTGGTAAACCTTGCCAAATTCAAACTACTGCAGTCTTCTCAGATTAATTGTTAGATTCCTAGAATGAATTTTGGTCTTTTTCTTAATGTTCATAGCTCCCTCTTCAATAATTTGAAACTGTGCTGTTGGGTCTTCCCTCACTATTTTTTTTCCGAAGTAAGAGGAACTCTGAATTGAGTTTAGGGACTTGAAGCCCCTTCCCAATAACAAACATGCCATTTTCTGCATGAGTATGTGACTTACAGATTGTCCTAGCTCTAAAACATGTAAATAAATTGTATATCTAGAAACCCTGCTGCCTCTCCTCAATCAGAGCACTGTTCCTCATCAGGCAAGTCACATTTACTTAACTACTGCATACTTCTATACATGTCACTGCAACCAAATGGTTCTGAGTACATGAAGAAAACATCCTGCACTTTGGTCAATAAACAAGATAGTTATCTTTGTGCTAAAGCCCCAAATTAATTCCTTACTCAAACCACCAAGTTTCTGCTGGGGAGGGGAGGAGGAACCCAGGAAAAAAAACAAAACAAAACAAACATCAGTTCTGTATTGCCTCCCTGCTTCCTTGACAAGTCTTGCATCCACATGGGAATTGGCATGTCTTCAGGTGAGAAGGCTGTGTTCAGTTTATGGACATCCAGTTGGTGCTCACCTACTGCCTCGCAGGTGAGGCTGTCACGGTGGAGATAGGCTTGACATGCGTAAAATGTCAGATGTGGCCATGTGTTTGACATGTCGCAAGTGAGCTCAGGGTTGAGATACAAGTGAAGATATATCCATGGTCTTCCAGAATAGCTTAGAAATGTCTGGTTTGCGTTTTCCTCCAACTTAAAAGCTGCTATTGGCTCACATGAAATATGGGCAGTTTTTGACTCCAAAGACAGTTGTCACAAGGTGATAAGCAGTACCTGAATATCAACACTGACAGATGCGACAGCCCTTTTTTGCATAGCTTTTGTCTTTAACCATTTGATGGACTGTCACATCTTTGGAAATAAATGGGTTTCTTATCTCTTGTAGTAGGGTTTTTTGTTTTTTTGTTTTTTTTTAAGAGTTATTCAAATAAAAGAGTAATCTAATCAGCCTTTACTACATAAATCCCTGGTAATTATTTACTCTCTTCCTTTCATGAGGCACGTTAGGTGCTTGAGTCAGTAAAGTACAGGCACTGTGAACACATGTTAATGCAGAAGAACAATTCTCCCTAGCAAATGAGGGTCTCCTGATTGTAATCTACAGGTACCTTTGGGCCAGTAGGACTCTAATATTCAGGAGTAGTGGAGCACCAGTGAGCGTATTGATGCCATAGCGTGTATCTGATCCTAGAAAATAATGAAGTGGGCCATTTGGAACAACAGCCAAACTCCAGTTGTGGAAATAAATGCTACTGCTTCACTGTCTCAGCTTTCTGTGGCTTCTAACTCTTGAAGGGGCTTTTATTCTTACAGAAAACTCTGTAAGGTGTCCAAATTGTCATCAGTGTGCAGCTTTATCCTGGGTGCAGGTTTCAGCCTTCCTGAGTGTGATCTAATCTAATGTAACCTTATATTGACAGTAGGAGGCTGGGGTGCACCTGTGGGTTTTTTTGTTTTGGTTTGTTTTCTCCCAATTTCCTGGGAGTGTCTTGTGTGGTAAATTTCTTAATAGAATTCAGAAAATACGGATAAAATATTTTTATTAAAATGCTGTTGGAGACCTATAACTGCCCCCAGGCATAATGCATACATACAGATGTATTAGTGATCAGCCTGGAAGCAATAACTTGCTACGTTAGGAATGCACAAATATGCTGAGATCAGGTGTTCAAAGCGTTGGCTGTTGTGTACCACTCAAATTTCTGCCTGTATCTGAACAAGCTTGCTCTGTGGGATCGTGTTTTTGAAGGCTTACTAGCAACTGCAGGACTGGGACTTCTTGTCCATATTCACACTGAAGCTCATGCTGTAAATCATTGTGGGCGTAGCACTGTTCTATTATTCGGGACAAAGGAGGATTTTACCAGAAAACTCTTCTTTGTACTGGGGAGAAGTTTTCTCAAAGCTCTTGTAACTTGTTGTAGCTTTTTTTGTCTTTTGGTTTGAGTTAATTACTCTTACTCTAGCAATGGTAAGCCAGTATTGCTCAGCGCTTCTCCTCTACGGGCAGAGGACTCATAAAAGGTTACTTAAGTTTTCTTTGTGTAACCTACAGTCAGGTCATAAAATCCTGTGAAGTTTTGCTTTTAGAGTTGCCACATAGAGTGATAGGGATACAAATAAGTCTAAGTAGAGTGTTATCTTGGCCTGTAGTCCCTCAGAAAGGAAATAACTGATATATAAAGTAATTAGAGCTGACAATACTGAAATTGGTTTCGTGATGTTTCTTTGATTATACAATGGTGTAATCAAAAGATCAGATGTTTTAGTAGCTCAGAGGAATGTAGAAAGAGGATATATGAGTGGCATTTCACTTTTCTTAGTGTAATTATTGAGTACTTACTGGAGTTAGGTTTGATCTATTTTGATACTATTGTAATCATGAACAGGAACTGGACTTGTCTTATAATTAATTTTTTTAATAAATATAAAGCTGTCAGGCCAATAATTGGGCAAAAATTTGTTCTGGTGAAAACAGACAATGAGGTGCTAGGTACTGTATTAGATTTGATAGTACACAGAGCACATCTAGTTTCACTGACATGTCAGGTTGTTTTTCTTAAACACTAGATAGGTACTTTCTAAGCCTAGGAAACAAGCAAGGTAATTTTAAAAAAAAATGGATATCCTTTCATGATATTATTATACAATGAAAAGTGTGGAAGCTATAGCAAGAAGAGTTCGAGATAAAATGATCCAGCCTTGCGGAAGTGTTAGACATGGGACACTTCTGTTGGTCATTTGATCACCTTACCTTAAATTACTGAGGTCCTAGACCCATTTCAAAAATGTGGGAATTCCCTTTTTCCCTTCTGCCCCACTCCTGCCAAAAAAGGACATCTTGCTGAAATACCACTCGCAGCAGGAGGTCAGAAGTAGTCCGTGTGTGTAAATCCTTCATATTCATCTATGTATTGGGAAATGCAAGGCTGGAGCATAAAATTTTTTAGTTTTGGCCAAGCACGCACAACACCATTGAAGATTACATATTCAGGTGTGGAATCTGCAATAAAGGGGGAAACAAACGCACAAGTAAAACCACATGAGACCAGACTGTCTGTGCTCCAAGGCTGGCAGAAACATAACTGCGTCAACAAAGCAAGGTGCCTTTTAAGTAGTGGGCTGCCATCCAGTTAAAGACGTAACCCTGTTCTACATCAATTGAAATGTCATGCTTTTATGGGGTAGAAAATTGTAAGACAATTCCTGAGTTAATGACAGAAATGCATTATAGCTGAGAAGTGGCATGTTAAAAAAAAAAAAAAAGTTCTTTGCATTCTGCTGAAGTGCAGAACATCAGTCCTTTTGTCAGGTAGGAAGGTGTTTTGGTTTTGGTCTTAAGACACCAAGAACCTTCTTGCAATCACTGCCATAGGCTCATGGATTGGGCACATTGCAAGCAAATAACTTGGACGGCTCTACTTGCCAGTTCAATTAGGTGGAGGAAATGGTATGCGCTCTGGAGGAGTTGTTAAGGGACAATGCAGGTCCCCCACTAGGGTGGAGTGGAAGGACTGCAGGACTGGATTTGCTCCTGTGAGCAGAGTTCATGGTCATCCTGCTGGCTCTGCAGAAATGTTGGTTGGTGAGTGGTACCCTAGACAGCCTTGGTTCTGCCCAAGTATTCGTTCTCCCATCTTTGCTTAACCATACTATTTTAATCCCCTGGAAAAAGATCCATTTAGAAGCTTTTGCTTATAATCCGCATACTTGATTTGCTTCAAATAAGTATTCTTCCATCTGTTTTACCTCTAAAAGAAAACTATTCTGCTACAGCTCATTAGTGTAGCTATAGCATGACAGTGAATTAATTTTGTAGATACGTGAGTGTATGTCTACAGCATTAACTGCACAGTAATAAAGCAAATGTGTTGTGAAGTTAACTAAAGGGGGATTTCTTAAATAGACCTGAGTGTTCTCATACAAGAAAAAAAAAAGTAAATATCAGCAATCTGTCCTAGTGTGGTGAGGAACTTTCTGTGCAGTGTGAAGAAAGATCTCACTGTGACCATAAAGGGTCATGTCTTATATCAAAGAGCCTTCCCAGAGCATTTCCTCTTGTCAATTGCTTTCCAGATCTAGCAATGTTTCTTGCTGACTGCCTCTTTCACTCCTGCTCAACAGTGATGATTGAAGGACTGCAGCTTAACTCGGCAAAGAGGGAATTACCCCCCTTGAGCAGAGTAAATTTAAATTTTGTACTTCATGTATCTTCTCCCTTCCACCAGTTTTTGGTTGGCTTATAATTTGATGAAGCCATGTGTGTTTTGAGGAAGCACAAAGATAAATTTCAAGTATCTAAAGAAACTACTGCAAGCAAGCATGTATTTGAATGGAAGGTCCTTGAAGGTGACATTTATTTCTATATTATTATAGCTTTATAGTCCTTAGTAAAACGAACAAACAGTGATGTGATGGTGATGTAGGATTGGTAATGTTTAGTCTACCTCTGTGATTGCCAACAACAGGTGGATAATAGGGGGAGAAGAGTAGTGATGTCAATAGATGTTTTCTTAATTAAGAAATGAGGAATTAGGCTATGCGACTTTGATAAGTCTCCTCTTTAATGTTAGTATTATATTGTTTTCACCTATGATCTAATTACATGACTTCTAAATAGCAAAAAATGCATTCATTCTCAAGACAAGTGGTGAAGCACAGACTTTCAGAGCATGGGTATGTGCACATCTTGACTATACTATTCTCTGGAAACAGGAGAATGGCAAAGGCAAAATGGCAAAGGAAATGGCTACGCAATGGATCCCAGGCAGACTGGGTAACCACCTCAAATGAGACTGTTCTTCTTTTTAACGGAAAACATTGCTTGTGCTGTTTTGTACTGTTACTATAAACACAGGAGTCTGCTGAATGTTTTTGTCCATACCTGTTTAAAGTTATGGGACATTGTGGGGAGGGCGTGTTTTGGGGTTTGGGGGGGTGGTGGTGTTAAGTTTCTAGGTTGACTTTTGCTCCAGAGGAATTTTGTCTGAGGTTTTCAATTATTGGAAAATACGGGGTCTTTCCAGTCTATTCCATTGAACAAGGCAGATGTGATTCTTGCCTGTTTTTTGTCCATTAGGAAATAAGGTTCTTGAGACTGTGTTGCTGTGAAGTAGGGTTTTTAGGCACGGAGAGCATGAGCGATGTACACTTTTACATAGTAATGTGTCGGCTCTTATATTCTCTCCATGGTTTCCATAAACAGGGATTTGATAATATCCTGAAGCCTTCTTTCATCACTATAGAATGATATTTTTTGTTTTCCTCTATGCTTGCAAAATAACCCTTCTCAGTTATGCTTTTATGGTTAAACTTAGCAGCAAAGCATACACAAAACCTGATTTTTAGAACCTGTAACTTGAGTGTTGCAGCTGTTACAGGGTGTGCTGGCCACTCTTTCAAGTACAAAAACCATAGCAGTAAGTTAAATAAGTTTTTTGTGGGATGTACTCAAATATATAGACTGTAACCACCTGTAGCACAGTGTGTGGCTAATTGCTCAGAGAAAGAAGTTACAAACCATCAAAAGTAATAGAATTCACGCTTTGCCACAATTCAGACCTCTCTCATTTGACCTTATTTCTCAGATCTGCAGTGCTTATGCCTTTTGTGTCTCTGTTTAGCTGTCAAGATGATAAGAAATACTTGGATTGGGTCATCCAGTTAAGGTGGAGAGGAGTGAGAGCATTATTGCAGGCTTTCTTTTTTCAGTGGGGAAGAAAAATGAAGTAAAACAGGTGATGTAATGTGGTGTGTGTGCACTACAGAGAGGTCTTTGTTGATAAAAGGTAGCCAATAACAGGTTTCTGAAAAATTTAGTGGAACTGACTTTAAAAAAAGATTCACAGGGGCATGCTACAATTTCTTCTTAATGTCACAAGCACGGTTTGTTCATTACTCTGAAATGATGTCAAGACCGTGTAGAAGGGGCACTCACTTTTCCCCTGTCCCTCCTGCGGCTGTCTAGATGGAGTCAAAACCCAAATGGCTCGAGCTTAATGGTAACTTGAAGTCTAAAGAAAGATGCACCTTTATGTTGTCTGGCAACTCCTAAAGAGTCCTGTGGTCCTCAGAGCTAGGAATGGGGTAGCTGTTTTCCACTGACTGCTTCATTTTAATTCCTGAGCTAAGCCTGGGAACCAAATAACCAGTTGAAGCTGTTTTTTATGTCTAACACCTGATATGTATGTCATGCTTTTTCCTCAAGGGTAATGACTGCTTCTTATTTACTGCTTAGGAGTGGATAATTAATTAACAGGGGTGAGAATGTGCACGCTTGACTAGACACTCAAAAATCACGTAGGTGATGCCTGGGATTGAATAACTTTTTTTTCTCTTTTTTTTTTTTTTTTTTTTTGATAGCGGAAACCAGCCTTGAACTGGAAAAGTTCTATTGTCAAAAGTATGTGCTAAAAGTTTTATGCGTATGCCGTAATTTATTTTTATTACAAATAGTGCTTCTCTTACTCTGTTAAAAAGGATATTGAATCTCTACTAGTAAAATAGAATAAAATCTTTGCCATGTTTATTGGTGGCACTTTATTGCATAGTATCGGTGTTTTTTCACAAGTTGTCTTAGTAACTAGTTTAGGTATGTGAAGGTAGGTACATGAATAGGTTTTAAGTGCCTTTTATTTAACTAACTCTTGTAAGAAGATCTTGGTGAAGCATATGACTAGCCAAGTGGACAAGGCCATCGGTTTGCAAGGTGATGTTCCTTTTGTATTTACAAGAGGTTAAAGATGGCTGTATTTAAAATGTGTATACTAGACCATTTATTGTTTACCATCAGAATTGCCTTAATTTATAAGTAAAATACATTATGACTGAAGAACTTCTTATTTTATTTGGTAGAATGTTTTGGTGATGTTTAACTTGAAAGCTACAGTATAGGAAATCAATGGAGGGTCTTTCTGTGGGGGCGAGGCTCCTTATCCTGAGCATATTCACCAGTTACTGATAATTGCTAATTAATATCTGAGACTCAGGACGTCATGAGTCTGTGGCTGAAGACTAGAGTTCCACCAGAATGCTGTGAATGTTGGTTTTAGTTAATTAAGCGTAGTAAAATGTTGGTTTTAAACCTCATTGTTCTTGCATGATCATGTTTCATTGTTGCACTCTCCAAACATTCTCCAGAGAGCTATATACTGAGAGCTCGTCTGTGACACTTCTCTGGCTGTGTGTTTCCAAACAGGCTGCTTGAGCATGCATAAAAAAGCCGGGGTGAGTTTGCAGGGCAGTAGGTCAAGCACCGTCAGTCATGGACTTCTGATGTGAGAGTGCTCTCTGGAGTTGGCAGTTCATGTGTCGGGTTCCAAAAGGATCTGTTGCAGATGTTGCAATGGTGTTTATGACATAATATTTCTTCCCAACACAGTCAGATCACTGAAAGTGGCCATCAGTAAGTGTATGTGTGGGGAACACTTGCGTGTGTGATTTCATGAGGGAGGCAAGTCAACCATCACATGCTGGAGGAACTTGGCCAAGTAATATACATAAAACTGGACTATGTCTCAGTGCTATCCCAAGAGGACCTGCATGCAGATGTTAGTGGGGCATTTGCAAAATGAAATCCCATCGAAGAGAACTAAATCAAAGCTGGACTGCTGAGACGTGAAGCTCAAGTTCTTTGTGGCACAGTTTCCTCAAGCAGTTTTTATAAACACTTCCTAAACGTTTTATGAGCTATGAAAACAGTTGGGGAAACTGTGGAGCCACAGAAAGGTCACATGCTAAGTACATTGCTGGAAAATGTTCAGTAAAGTTTGAGAACCAGCAATTCACTGACAATGTTATGGACCTCTGACAGACCTCTCTGCATTGCCTTCTGCTTAAATATTTTTATTAAGACTTATCTATTAGTATTTGTTTCTTTAAAGAAAATGCTCCACTTGCTAGACACTTATCTCAATTTCATGTTCTTTTAATTTGATGCCATAAATTGTCCTGAATGAGAAGGTGAAAATTGATAGGTTTCTGCCTGTGCCAGTATATATTCTAGATTATGGAAGTACGGTTTATTAATAAATAAAATTCTTTTTAAAAGTGCTATTTTCTGTATTTGATTTATGTTTCCAATTTCTGTAAATGTCAACAGCTTATATTGTGGTCTTCCACTCTTTAAGTTACTGGAGTTTCTGCTGAATTCCTTTGGGTTGCCTGTGAATATTCTTTGGTGTGACTGTACAGAATTTATTCAGTGTGCCAAAGCCTTCTCCGTGCTCAACTTTTGCTAGTTTTCTCTGCTGAACAGGTGTCTTCTCCTAGACATCTCGCTGATGGTCTGCCCGTATCAGGCAGGTCCATTTCATTGAACTATGAACAAAGCTGTGCTAATACATCTGAGAAGACTGCAATGCTTGGAGGCTTCCAGCTTGCTCTCTTTCTGCAGTATTGTCTGTACAGGGAACCTTGGCAAACCAAGCCAGCTCGCCCAAAGCATAAACTGGATTCGGTGTTATTTTACATGGCACATTTTATTTTAATTAGAGAAGGAGCTAAAAGCATCCAAGGCTAAGTACTAAACTCAGACAACAGACAATGTGCTCATCTGTCCTGTTTTCTTGAAGATAAGGGTTTGAAATGGTGGTAAGTAAACTAAATGATAAATCATCAGATGTTGGCAGTTTCAGGAGCAGTGGCTGTTAATTGTACTTTGGGAATGCTTTATATTCATGAACAAAGTTTATACCATGAAGCTTGTGCGGTTAGCCATCACTTTCTCCTCTGGTTTTTGGCCTTACTGCAGAAGCAGTGATGTTAGCTGTGGCCTTTCTTCACCTATAAAAGAAGGGGAAAGCTGGAGGAGGGTGACTAACTGTTTTTTGGAGTGATGTCAGGGGAGACTTAATCATCTTCAGATCCCCACATAGCTTGGTGACTGCTATGTCAGCCTGTTAGTAATTAGGACAGACCCCACTTGCCATGCAGGATAGCTTTGGAGTGCTTGCTCTCCACCCCTGAGGAGAGCCAGCGTGGGGCCTGACTGATGCACAGCTACTCTCCTGGATCTTTCTCTGAAGTTCAGATCACAATAAAGGAAATATTTGGGAAGGGGGAGGAAGAGCCCACCCCTGTAACATCTCTGTGAGGCAAAAATGCTGTCAAAGAACTATGTGCAGCTATTCAGGAAGTCATATATTTTAGACAACTCGGTCTCAATATTAAGCTCAAACAATACTGAAATTTTCAATAAGCGACTTCTGAAAAAGCCATGTCACCCTGAGCAGAAAGATGACTATACAACAAAGACAAACTGGATAGAGAGACTCAATTCCCTTTAATGCATAAAACCTATCTTATTCTCAAACGTGCATGTGTGTGAGAAAGAAGACGGGATATTTGGTCAATATGCTCATAGTTGCCTTGTTCCCTGTATGCTTCCTTTGTTCATTTTCCAGTTACTGTGGTCCTTGAGACTTTCACTCACTCAACAAGCAGCAAATGCCACATACTGAAACAAACACAAGCATATTTATGATATCCCTCTGACTTTCTCCAAGGTGTTCAGGCTTTGCCTCAACTCTTGCCTATTGGAGAGACTCATAAATCAAAGGGAATAAGATGCTCAGTGGAACCTTGCTAAGTGGCTGGAAATCTCTAGGTGAATGCATGTGGGACTGAGGCATTTGGGAAACAAATTTTAGAAGCTATGACTGTTGAACTGAAATTGAATGTTGAAGGTGAGCACTCCTGCTTAACTCTGATGTTAGTGTTTAGTATCTCGGTAGCATCAATCCATTCCAAATCATCCCTTTTGGGCCATTAGGCACCACCGATACAAATTTTTAAGAGCCCACCTACACTTCAGCAAAAGTCAATGGGGGCAAAGATCCTCAATCCACATTTTCAGTGTGATTAATAGGTACTGATGAAAATACACGCTAGCAGGATTTACAGAGTTCTGTAATTCTACCTAAGGAGGTTATGTACCTTATTACTTCTGAAATCAATGTGGAGTTATGTATCCATGTCTTTTAATGCTTTTTGGGGGATCTGACTAGATCCCTTTCTGTATCTATGCATATCTTAGTGTCTTTGAAAGTCTTTGAATTGAGTTCTTAAAACTGTAAGGAGTGCTTATAGGAGCTCTCACAAATATTTATGGACTATATCTCCTGCCACACCCACAGGAGGCTTACAGTTTGAATGTGTTACCGCTGCTTTTGCAAATATGAGGGGAATGCAGAAAATGAGTGAATCCTGTTGTGTCAGAAACCACCCCTGGCAAGCCTTACTCTTCTCTAGAGTTGAATAAAATTAAAATCATGCACAAGTCTGTGTGTATCTATAAACAGCTTGGCTGCTTGGATCCCACCATGCAGGGAGAGGCAGGAAGCTGACAAACATGAGAATGATTTAGTGAGGATGATGTTCACTTTTATAGAGAGGGTAAAGGGGAAGACGAAAACTACTGCTTGAACACTTCTCCTCAAATTTAACCTAAATTGAGGCTTGAATGTGCTCCCATTGACGTCAGTGAGTGTTTTATCATTGGCTTCCCTGGGAGTAGGATAGCATCTCCTGTTTACATGAAGCATGGAGTTTTTTTCTCCTCACTGTTTATAAGGTTTCTTTGTGGTCCTTACCATAGCACTCTGAGCACCTCCATTAATGTGACTGGAGTGATTCCTGTGCTGTGCCTGTGAGTCAGATGTGGTGGTCTGCCACTCCAGAGGATGTGAAGTGAGGCACAGAAGGTTTGTGATACTGTCCTCCAGTAGATTGCACAGAAGGAGTCTGGCTGGCTCTGCTTGCCTTTTTGCAGATTGAAATTGGCAAACTACTGAAGTTATCCTCAGTAGAATTTAAATGTGAAAGCTGAACTTGGAGGTGAGAAGCCCTGAATATTTTCTGCGGTAAACTCTAGACTGCTTGCTTCATTGCTTAACCGTTGACTTCATTGTTTAAGGAACTCAAAGCTCCTACTCACTCCAGCAGAACCAGGATTTCTCCCTAAGGATTTAATTCAAAGCCCATTGAAAGAAATTTTTGGTCTGTTCAATTAAATGTGGGTCCAAAAACCTCAGTTCATTCATCAATTGATTATGCTTGTTTGTGCTAAGGCTGACGTTTGCTTCAGCTCTTTTCCAGTGTATATTAAATTGAAAAGCAGTCTGTACTTTGACCTTTCCTTGAGGCATCTAATTAAGGTAACTGAGACCTAGTGGCTTGGATAGCGGAAGACCTGGGCTTTGGTTTTAGGTTTTACTGCTTGTTTTAGACCTATAGAGAAGTTAACTTCAGTTTCTCTCTCCTGTAAACATTGTAAGGTGAGTGTTAACCTTATTACACTGAGTGTTGTTTTGATGGCATTTCCATTCTCCCTGATCATTTATTTTTGTTGTGATCTCCTCAGTAGGAAAGGGCACTTGGCTCTTTTCAAGTTCAAAACCTTATAAAGCATTTGGCAAGACTCGAAGGCCTAATCTCAACTCCCAGAAGATGTTTCATTGCTAATGGTTGTTGAGGTGTGCATTCATGGGGAGATTCAGACCACTGGAGAAGGTAATACTTTTAGGTGCTTTGCAGAGTTCCAAATCTTAAAAGACTTGAACCATAGTGTGAGTATTTCAGCATTTCCTGGTTTCCATAAAATCAACAATAACACAAGGGGCAGTCTTTTTTGTGATTTATTTATACTTCAACTTCTGGGGGAGAACGGTAATCCATGAACACTTGAAAACAGACAGGAAAGATGAACAAGCTACTTTGATGTTTGCGGGGGGTTGGAGAATGAAGAGGGAGATATCTTGGATTTTGTTTGGTCACTATATGAAGAGTCTTTACTTGCTCATTTTGGCTGAAGGGTCTATAATTTTTTCTTTATTATTTTTAACACCTTGGAAACCACTGTGACAAGACTTAGTGCTCATTCGATGTATGCTTGAATAGAGTGCATACATGGCAATGCTTATGCAATATCTTTGTGTATATCTTGATGTGAAACATTTATGACCTTTATTTACAGCTCCTTGTTATTTGGTGTTTCAGACTTGTAATTCAGTTTATCTGAGTCTGGATCATAAAGTACTACTCACCACTGTTCAGTTCTTCTTGCCCGGTTTTTCTTTTGCCAGGAAATGTTATTGCTGAATGGTCTTTGCCAAACCCTGGTAGCTGCAGAGAAGCTGGTTGGGTCAGTTGAAGAGTTCTCTGGTATAATCTTGGGTGGGGTTTTGTTGTTGTTGTTTTATTTGTTTTGCCTGGGAACTAAAAGTATTTAAAATTGATACAGCCGATATTCTTAGTTAGTTGGGGTTTTTTTTTCAGTAAGAAATGGGTGCAGAATGGAGGCCTTATAAATTCATTGCCCTTTTATATGGGCTTTGAATGCTTTACAGTCCACATGAGATAGTAAAAAGTGTTAAGATATCAAGATAGTAAAAAGAGTTAAGACAAAATAGCCAGTTGCTGTCCAGCCCTTCCATGAAGGAAATATTGTGGCTTTCCATCTGAATGTGAGAATTTCAGCTACTATAGACTATCAAGAACATCAACACTTATGTGTTTGTAAAAAAAAAAAAAAAAAAATCAGTGCAAGTGTAATTTATAAATTACTTTGAAGCATCAAACAACAGACACCCCCACCTCTCCCAATACAGTTATTGATTTTACCAGGGAACTTTTTAGTTGATTCCTTTTAGAAAATTTTTTATTTTTAACCAGAGAGCAGCCTCACCTATCCTAATCTGGACTTTTTTTAACATGTTGGCCAATTAATCTCTTAATTGAAAAAAGACATTACACAATTCATCTGTTTTTTACATTATATGCACATAATTTATAACATATGCTGAATTCATAACAGTTATGAGTGAACACTTTCAATTCTTAAAAGCATTCGACACTTAAATTGTCTCCAATATAATCCTGCCTTACCCACAGTATTAGATATTTTGTTTAAGAAATGCATACTCTGTTTAAGACAGAGACACCATCTGTTGTCTAATCTAGGTGTAGTAACCTTTAAAATAAGAAATTAGTTTATAAACATGGACTTCAATTATATGAAAGAAAAAAATCTAGATATTTGTCTGTATTCCTGAAGAAAAGGGATTTTCTCCATGTTCTGACACTGAGTTCATATTTACTGAAAGATGGAATAATTCTACCAAAATCAGTAGAACTGCCTCAGTGTAAACTTGGTGCAAGACTCAAACTGGACCTTAACTGTTACAATTCAGATGTTTCATCCAAAACCAGAAGATACTTTTTAGAAGTCATTTATTTAAGTCATGTGTGGTGAGGTAAAGCTCAAGTGCCTTCTTTTTTTGAAGTGAAAACTGTTTTGTGTCATAAATGTCAGCTGAGCTGAAACATACTTTTTTTTTTGGTCATTATTCCCAAAATAAACATCAAAAGATGATGAAATATAGCCTTAAATAAGTTTTCCTCAAGCTTGTTAAAAAAGTGAACGCTCACTTTCAAAATCCCAGGTGAACTGAAATGTTGTCATTGCCATCTGTAGCTGAGGTCTTCACAAGGAACAGAAGAGAGGGAATTCCCCAGCGGAAGGTGGCTGGTTCCTGAAAAATGATTCAGAAAGATGAGCAGGCAGACAAAATGATGAAAACTTGCAAAGACACTGGGTACAGATGTTCATGGTGCGGGTTATATATTGTTTGTAGTTCTTGTTGCCTACCTTTGAGACTGTTAGTGAGAGCTGGTCTCTTGAAAGCTGTATCTATCACTGCAAACACTCAAGGGTAAATCTCACTATAACTAGGAAGGAAATTCTGCAGATGAATGTTTTGGCTGAATGCCTTATGAAGAAGGCATTAGCTGAAATATTAGTCTATAGAACTTCCTTTCCTCAGCTGTGTTCAACCTGTTGAAGTCCCTGTTCAGAAAACATCCAACTCACGATTAGCTGAAATCAGATCTGGAGACCCGGTAGTTCTATCTGACTTGGAGGGGGGAAGGCTTTAAAGACTTGAGGAAAATGGAGGATCATGTTGACTCGCTTAAGAAAAATTAGTTTTCCACAATGAAGAGCAAACTTGGATTACTTAAAGGAAGCCAGAAACATTAACAAAAAGAGGCATTTTAAAAACGTTCCGTGAAAGTAACAACTGAAGACTGACCCAGTCATAAGACGGAATCTAGGAATAACAGTCAAATTTACTATATATGTGTTTGCTTGCTAACTGTGCTGCATTTGACTTTGTTGATAGTTAACACAAAACCTCAGAAAACAAAATGTTACAAAATTTCCAACAAAATGCTGTGACAATGTAAGATTTTTCTTTTTTTTTTCCCTCCGAGAGACTGGTTTACTAAATAGCGTGAGAATAGAATAGTAGTGACCCTGGGGACTATTCCTTGCTCCCAGCTCTGATAGTGTGCATCATCTTTGTTCTTATGATACAGTTGGGTTTCTGGAAGGTCAGACAAAGAAATTAGAGGAATAAATGATTGCTGGTTAGGTTCAGGGGTTAACTTGCAGGATCATACCATTTCCTTAACCGTAAGAGACATGATTAGTATGGAATGCTTTTCAAAGAAGCCTCCCCTTCTTTGTGTCTGTAACGACACATGCCTCTTCAGTACCTCCTGTATGGTATTTAGTCCAAGCCTCCTCCCCATTATCTATTAATAGCCTATCTTTAAATCCAGTGAATACCAAGCTAATTATTTTACTGCACCCATGGCCCACTCAATCTGAAGGGTAAAGGGCAAAGGGAAAGCAGGAAAAAAAAAAAACTAGAAAAAAATAATGAAAATCCTACCAGGACTCTGGTTACGAGAATGTTTGTAAAGGTCTTAATAACTGCACTGACATAAAGCATTCTCTCTGCACTCGCTGCAGGTGCAGTATTCCTGCTCCCCAGAGAAGCCTGTCTTTAAGTCTTTTCTCCTTGAGTCTTTCCACTCAAGTGAGAGGTGGGAGGCACAGATTGAAAGTGTTTTCCCCTAAGATTCCCCCCCAAAGATACCAAAAATGTTATGCCTTCAGGTTTGTCAGATGTTTTCCTTCGGCTTTTCCTTAGCAAGTTTACCGTAAGGTAGGACACCTGTTATTACACAGAATAGCAATATATCAGAAGGTACACAAAGTGTAATGGAAAGAGGAAGGAAATTAAGGAAGATTTGATCTGTCATCCTGGATAACTGGTGGAGCAGTCAGTTGATTTCCCTCTCTAGAAACAGGGCTTTCTGTAGGAGAGGGACCATTTGTCCCTATAAACACTGACCTTCTAAACTTCCTGTACTAGATGAACTTCACCCGATCTTGGCACTCTCCTGCGGATCTCCTCTTTTCTTCCCCCGCCCCGCCCCCTGCTTTAGTGCCAGAAAGTAACAGGGCTCTTCTTACTCTAGGAAAGGAGATGGGCATAGAAGAACTTGTAAGAAGGAGTAATATATCCTACAAGAATCCAGAGTTCTTATGATGACTTGTTAATGACGATTTTTTCCCCCTGATTATTCATTGTATACCACGACAGTACCCCCTTTGTGAGAAGATTTTTACAGTGAATCTTCATGCCTTTTTTCCCTTAATATTAATACAGAACTGCAGAAAGACTTTGTCTTGTTTTAGTAAGAGTTCCTGACCTGTTTGCAGAGGCTTACCTTAAACAGTGTGAGAAATGAATGGAGAAAGATAAGTTAGGACAGAAGATTTCCCATAACCTTTGGTCACTGCAGACATGAGAAGAGAAAAAGAGGCTTAATGATTAATCCAGTAAATCACTAGTTTTACGCTGGACGTTGTCCATCTTTACAAAAGTTCTGATGTTTGGTGATGAGATTAGAACACTGGGAAGTCTGCCATGGGGAATTTATCCCCAATTTCTGTAAGCTAGCCATGGAGGAGGATCCATCCTACTGTAGGAAGCTTTGTAGTAGTATGAACCTGTTAGTTGTGGTTTTCCTCCCTTGTGGAAGTAGAGCGGAGAGAATAAGAAAGGCATTTTCTCCCCTCCCCAGTCTGACTGATGCTCATGCTCTGTTGCCATTGACAGCTATCATAAACTACAGAAAGGGGTTTAGCCTTGAAGTACATCTTCATGCTACTTGAGCAGCAACCTTTCTCTTTGCTATCGTTTGGCAGGTTACTTCATGGTCTTGCAGGCTAGAGGGTTTTGCTATCCATTCTGTGGTATCTAGACTTGGAAAACAAAGTACTTTGAACACTTCAGCTTAAAATCTTTATGTCTCTGAGGTATTTGTATACTATTTCTTAAAGATTACTGGAAAATAGATGCAAACAATTATAAAAGTACTTGAGGCAGAGTTGGTAGGAACTCCAACTAGACAACAGTTAAATCGCAGCTGGGATGGATTTCTCACAAGTGTGGAAATATCAGATGAGGATAATCTTTCACTGGACTATTAATCATTTGCTTGCTTTCCTGTGTCATAGACTGCAACACCTCATTTGCTTCAACTCACTTAACTTATCCTTGCCAGGATACATGTACTCTGTGTATCTGCTACCCGATACGCATTAGATGGCATTAGGACTTCTTTTGAAAGGTGACAACAAGTGGACAGGTGAAAAGTTAAATAGTTAATGAGCGCTGATGTCCCTGGAAAACAGGATAGTGAGCGCAGCTCACCGTAAGTTTTATCCAGTAAAAGCTATGCGTGGCCTTCTGAGCTGCTTACATTCCCGGAGGCTGCAGATGCAGGTTCCCCGGCCAGACACACGGCGCAGTGAGGTTAGGCTGCCGTGCAGCCAAGCCTTCCCCACTGCTCACCCTGGCTCCGCTGCCTGACTTAGAGCTGCCTGAATTTGTGCTGGCTTTCACTTTCACAGCTTCCGGCTGATAGGGAGCGAGTGGGTTTAGAACGCTGCCAGCCTAGTAATCTGTTTCTCTTTTTTTTTTTTCCTGGTATAATAGCTCCATGCAGCAGATGCTCAGAAAGTATATCATGCTGACATGTCGGAGAGTCTGTTCCAGGGTTCCTACATCTCTACAGCAAGCTGAAGACAAGGGTGACAGGGCTTCAGGGTGCTATGACAGAAGCTCCAGTTCCCGTCGACCATCCAAGAATGTGTGCAGCACCACTAATTTCTAAGCCATTAGAGCCCTGCACTGAAGTCCATGCTGCTGAGTAGTTGGTGCTGCTGCTAGCTAGATTAAGTTATTACAGCAGCAAAGTCTATAATCATCCTTCTGTTTGTCTGTATAGGGAGTGGAAAATAACATTCAAGAGAGACACAGCATGCTATCCCGTGGTTATGACATTACTTCCTACCAGTGCCATTTGATTTCCAAATTTGAGATCCTTCTTCAAAGAGTTTCAATAGTCTCAACAAATCCATAAAATATCTGTAAAAGTTTTTTATCATAGACAATAATAGAAAGCAGCCAAAAAGGTTATCTTCCCATGCTGAAGCAGACATTTTGAATAAATTGATGCCAGAATAGCCTAGCTGTTTCCAAAAGTAAGTTACAAGGGGAAAAAAAAAAACCAAACAACAAACCAAAACAATAAACTTCGGGTGTTTGCAAAGCGGAGTAAAATTCATGGCGTATGTCCAATTAACCTGTTTTTTTCTGTGTACCTAGATAAAATTTTCTTTTTAAAGAAAAGGAGGAAGTCACTTCTCTATACTGCATGTTAATTTTAATGCCAATATATTCCAACATTATAAGGGCTTTTCTTGCATGACTGACAACCTTGTAAACTATACATACCCTGACTTCTTCAGGCTTTTCATTCTTAAAGTAAATGTCGGTGCTTTATATTTATCTCCCTTTATGCCAATGATATAACTTGTATAACATTCCATGTATTTGGAAACATGCTGTGCTTCAATTTCTTAAAAGTGACATTGCTTGCACTTTTGGAGCAGAATAAACGTTTGCAGTAAGGTTGTATGTGTGATGCTTTGAGGCATAAGGCTGGAGCATAAAGTCTTCCAGATGTCTTGAAGAAGGATGTAATTCAGAGCAAGGCAAGTTAGTCTTTTAAAAATAAAACCCAAAAAGTACATATTAAAGTTTATTCTTGCCTCAGTGAGCTCTCGGCACTGTAGGAAGCGATTCATTTCTCTAGCTGCTGGAGCCTGTCTGCCACTACTCCCAGGTCTGCACCCTGTGTTGCAGCTCAGCCACTTCTTACCTGTTGCACATGCACACCATCAACAGCTCAGCCCAGCTCCTAATAGGAAGTATATGGTGTTGGTTGTGTCCTTGCTGGCCTGGCTCATTATACCCGCTCGCAACAGTTAATGGGGGGCACCTTGTGCTCTGACCACCGTTGGTTAGGCCTCTTTGTTGCTGTAAAAACAAAGAGGAAAAGCAGCTAATAACCCTGCTCCTGAGCCAGGCACCGGCAGATGTTTGTGGGTGATTTCTTTGCTCTTCCTTGGCCAGCGGGGACCTCCAAGGCTGTGTCCTCCTGTTTACTGTGTACACGTGCCAGAACGGTGGAAATCTGGGAAGTTACATGTTTACGTCAGGAAGTGTTTGACCACAAACACTTGAGCCTTCAGAAATGCTGTCGGGAGCGTTGTGCTTTCAGACTCCCATGCCAGCACAGTCTTCATATCTGATACTGCTGTATAAACTTTATCAAGGGATAGGGAACTACAGGCTAAAGAACTGCCTATGCTTACTGTTGTGCATCCCCAAAAAGTTCAAAAAGAGAATTCTGCCCCCCTCAACAGGGTCCGAAATAAGGCCCTTGCCTAGCAAGGCAAAATTAAAGTGACAACTTATTTTTCATTTTTACTGTTGACATGTGGAAGTTTCATTCCAAAGCTTAAAAACACATCATTCTGAAGTCACATAGGTATCCTTTCCAAAAAATCTCTTACTGACATTAATACTTCTACCCGTATTTTTGGAGTCTCAGGACACTGCCATTATTTATTAATTAATGTTGTACTGGGATGTGATGTTTCTTGTGCATCTCCCTGGCTTTCCCTCCTCCCCAAGTTCATGTAAATCTTGATGTTTTGTAACTGGGGAGAATTGAATCTGCTATTGAAATGGGCTTCCGTCCATCCCTAGGAGTGCCATAAAATTTTAATGTCTTTGTTATTTAGTGTGCTGTATAAGTCAGGAATAATTTTCTGTTTTTCACAAGACTGGACAATTTCTTTAGCTCTGTAGGATCCCTACTCCCTACAGTGTTCCCAGTTCCCCTAAATAAACTGATGCTGTCTTATGGCTACAAAGCTATTCTTCTGGAGACAGACAGTTTCACAAAGTACACAGTGTGTGTGGTTAATATTCACGGCACATACTTCATTCATAATTTATCATTAACTTATTCATTTTAATTTCTTCCCAGTGGGGGCTATAACACACCAGTGTTATCTAGTTTCTTTCCCCTACAGCTCTGGCCATCTGGAACAGCCTTGCCGCATGTCTTCACCTCAGCTACACTTTCCCGTTTCTTAAAACATGTAAATAAAAATTATCAGATATAGAGTCCTAAAATTAGATACCCAATAAAAACGGCTTAGTTTTCAGAGTGAAGGCACTCCTGAAGTTATCACTGAAATCCATAAACCTGCCACGATGGCCAGTAATCAGTGAAGAAGAAAGCTGTGTATCTTGTGGCCTGGAGGTTTTAAGCCCAAAAGAAGGCTTAGGTTGACGCTTCTCTGTGTTTAACGTTTCCATTAGTGTGTTAGAGAGCTTTGAAACGCATCACCCACTCATCTGCGCTTAAAACGCATTGGTGTGCTTTGTGGAGCAGTCTGACAGCATGTGAACTGGTTTTCCTTCAGCTGCAACTAAACCAAAGAATACGCTCCAACCTGCTAGTGGGCATTCATCCCATGGGACCAGACTGCTGGGAGTCGGAAGTAAAAGCCCCTGAAAGCCCAACACTGGGGATATTTTATCTTCACCACCAGCCGCTTCACTCTGTGGATATATTTCTGCTGTGCTGCACCACTTGCTAATGTATGCTTAGTCTATATTCTTATTACTACTAGTTCCCACCTAATTAAGACCTTTCAATGTTGCTTTGAACATTGAAGAAAACTTGGAGAAAAAGATTTAACTCCACCCTTGCTCATCTAGCTGAGATAATTCATGTTGATACCAACAGCGTTTAGCTTTAAAGCACCATAATCTTTGCTTGGCTTCAGAGCATGTTTGTTCAGCACACCTTACCTGATTTTTCTGTCAGCAGGACTAATTAGAGGGCACGTGATTTTTCCTCAGCTGGTAAAATGACTAGTCTGATGGCAGTTTCTTAAGGCCTTAAGACTATTTTCCTGTAGAAGCATTGGTCTTCGCTTCCGGCAGTGGACCTAGAAGAAGAAAAGACGCATCAGAAACATGTTATGAAGGATAACCTTATTTTGGCTTTGGCTTAGCAAAGTCTGTGACGAGGTGCTGCACTTCTTCACCATCTGTAAAGCGTATCTGGTTATGTAATCATGTGTTTTGCTGAACAGAGTCTTCCTCTACACTATTTGATAATTAGATTTGGTTCCTCAAGATCTTCCTAGCTACACATGCATAAGTCCTACTAGGAATTGATGCCACCACACCTGTGCTAGTTCAAAACACACCAAAGACTGCTTTCTTTTCCTGCGCAGCTCACTCTGCTTGGGTTTCGTCCCAGCCCTCATGTTGCGTAGTTACATTCCAGGTCTTTCCTCCCCAGGTTTGCAGAACAACAAAAGGTTTTCACAGACATCATGTTGTTGAAAGTCCTGTAGTGGGACCTGAAGAGGCACAGTCACAGTGCTTCCTCAAGATGAAATAAAAACTCGTGTGGATGTGTTTGGGAATGTTATTATAATATTGGCCAGGAGACTTCATTCTTGAACTTCTGAAATATACCCTGGACTCTCCTTCAGTGGCTAGTAACAGTATTCATAAGTTGTACATAACTACCTTCTGTTTCCTCTTGCTGGCTATAATTTTGTCAGTATTGAATCTCTATTTTAGGGCTGGTTTTTGCACATGTGGAACTTTATTGGATGATGATACGTCTGGGGCACACTTTGCAATGTTTCTGTATTTTTTGTAAAAATAGAGGTTTCTATAAATGGGAAAAGGAGACTTTTGCTCTCCTACCTATTTGGAAGTAGGAAAAAAGGATTTTAATTAAAAATTTGGCATGACTGTTCTTTGAAGCGTGATATATTTAAGTACTAAGGCACTTAAGGATAAAATATGATGTTGCAAAGGTACAGAAGAAAACTGCAGGGACTCTATTTGTGAAGGATATTTCAGCCAATATAGGGATGGTAATGCTTCAGGGATGCCCAGTAATTATGTACCTTGGAGCAGCCAGTATTTTACAAGCACCTTCAATGCAAGTTTGATTTCAAATTATTCTCAGTCTAATTGAAGAAGTGAAGGAGGTTGTTCCAGGGAGTGACCACGCACTGCTGTGCGAAGGCACCCAAATGATCTCATTTACTTAACGCGGTTTAGCTGGAACAGGACCAGAGTACCTAGGGAGGATGAGAGCAGAGTTATGGAAACCTGGGGAGGACACAGCATTAGGAAGAGGAACAATCAAATTGTGTTGATGGTACACAAATAGGGGAGAAAACGGATGGCCTACAAATGCCAAGTTGTAGCCAGAGGAGGTCCTCAGAGACTAGTAAGAACAGTTGGGACAGCATAAGGAAGGGCTATACTGGAGTTGCTCTTCTCGGATTTCAGCCTGCTAGTAATGACTGCATATTAGGTTAGTCTGCAGAGGAAAGCATGACCCTCTGCAAGTGGGATCAGGACTGTTTTTTAGGAGGGAGAGCTGTGGAGGCAGCTGGAAGAGGAAGTGTGATGGTTACCAGCTGCTCATCACATCCTTCCTCCCAGAGGTTTTCATCCTCTCACAGCTGCCAGCTGAGTTGGTCATGTGGATGACCCCACACCTGGTTAAGCAAAAAGGATCTAGGCTAGGTTAATTAGTTTAAATGGTATGTCTTTGATAACCTGTCTCATGTTGATTGAAAGTAGCTGGAGAATGCTCCTACAGGCTGATCAGTGGGAGGATAACTTCTAGCAGCAGCAGGCTGTAGGAGACAGTAAGCTCTTCAGGTGCAGTGCTACTAAAAAACCCTAAGCAACTGAATGGATCAACAGCTGCATGGATGTTTATAGACAAAGCAAAAGGAGATGAGTAAGGAGTTACTAAGGCAGGCAGGAGAGGTAAAGAACCTTTTGGGGTGGGGTAAGAAAAGAGTCATTAGAGGAGGAAAACAGAGGTTAAAAGTGGGGAAAATAACTTCTGTTCTATTAGTGTGGGGTTTTTATGTGTCCTCTGCAGGGACGGACCGTGAGCCTGTGAGAATTAGGATGTTCTTGTGACTTATTGTAGACATGCGTATAATATATTTTCTTTTTTAAACTTGGTATGTTAATGTTGTCTATATTAGCATGACAACTGAAAACACTTAGAGACTTATTTGGAAATGCAATAAGGTTCAGCTCCTGTCATCATCTGAAAACTCAAATTTCAGATCAACTTCTCAGCGTTTGACTTTGGTTAGGAGTTACATTACTGTCTACCTGCTCCCTTTGTTAGTTGTGGGAAGCTGTTTGTCATTCTTAGCCTGTTCTGCAAAGCCACCCCTGTTCTAAAAAGGCACGTAATGTCATCAGTCACCTATCTAGTCACGGCTGCTCAAGAGTTAACTACCTCTCGAATATAATGAGCCAAAAGAAAGGGGAACAAGCACTGCTTTGCTCCATGTGCACACCTTGGTGGGTTTGAATCATTATAGTGCATCACAGGGGAGATGAGCAGAGAACTGAATGAAACTTTTCTCTTCTCTAAAGCTACGAGTCTTTTGCAAAGTTTTAATCAATTTCTACTGTGTGTTTTCCCCTCCAAATACCTTATGCGTTAATGGGACCTATTGTATTTATTCACACTGGACATTTTTACAAGAAAAGCTATTAAGAGGAAGGACTCAAACACTCCAATTTACCATGCATCCGGAGGCTTAACCAAAACTATTATTACATGAAAGAATGGAGGAAATTAAGAACAGGGCCTTCGGAATACCAAATGCTAGTACAATTTTTTTCCCCAGTTTTCTTTCTGTCTAATTAACTCTGTCAGGAGTTTGAAAACAATTAGGCACTAAAAAGGAAAAAGGGTAAAATAGTCTTACCTAACTCTTCTGTGCATGTTAAATACTTCCATGCTGCATTGCACGCATCTTCTGGACTGAAAAAAAAAAAAAAATTAAAAATGGCTAACAAGAACTCTAGTGGTACTTCTGGAAAAATCCGGTCCTCAGTTACAGAAAAGCGTGATGAGAGCCTCCTAGATAATAACATAGAGAGCTCTAAAGGTTAAGGAATGATCTGGTTTAGATGATACTACTCAGAAGAATATGACCTTAAAAAAGGAATATTTGTTGGGGTGATTTTTTCCAAAGGCAAAAAATAGTGAGAAATGTTTTAAAGAGACCTTGGATATTCTCTTTTGTAAGATTAATCAAGGGTAAATTAAATTAGATGGAAATGATAGTATCTTGAGAGCAGATAAGCTCTTTGCATTAGGTTTGGTTACTAATAACCTGGTTTATTTGGTAGTGCTGTTGTTATTTTCCTTCAGCCTCCATCCCTTTTTTTGCAGTCCGTGACTCATACAATCTCAACATCTGCACCTACTTTGATCATAGCATAAAGATCATGGACTTAATCTAATTTAATGATAATTGTAGGGGACTTCTGCATGGATAACGATGAGAGCTGGTAGAAGAAAAGACTGTATGTTATCCAAGAGTCAAAAACATACAGTCTTTTTGAATGCCTCTGCTTTTAAGCTTGATGAAGTATGTAAAAAATCTTGTTTCCAGCAAGATTTTAATTACCTCACGAAAATCTGCCTCTTTGTATGAAGTTCCAGCTGGATATTGAAAAGCAGAAGAGCCTGGAACCTTCTAACACAGTCACAACTGCGAAGTAAAATTTGCATGTAACCCTGTGCTTATTCCTTAACTGCAAGAGCAACTGAGTATTTCTATCAAGACATACATGTCCCTCTTATAAATGTGCCGCAATGACCTCTGATGTGACAGAATGCTTCCTACAGCAAGCTTTTTCTGCTACTGTTTTCTGGAGTGCTTCTGTGAGGTTCTGGTATGTGGCCTTTGGGGCAAAAGGAAATGTCAAAAGTATTAAAGTTCCCCTGTCAACAGAAATTCTCTTTTCCTCTCCATGTTAGCTAAGCATCTCGAGTACACTTGACGTAAATACGACACTTTATTTTTTGCTGCTTAGAAGCTCTGGTTCTTTTGCCTTTTGCCTTTTGTTAATTCAGAGTATTACTAGTTTTCTATTTTGACGGGGTTCAGCCTGCTGTTCCCAGGCATAGTGGGTTGCAGGTTTCTTGTGAAGAATTCCAGGAAAAATAGGAAAGACTACAAATTGCCTCAGCTGGCAATATAACAAGAGAAAGTGTAATGTCTTACTGCAGGGCCACTGTGTGTTGAGGGCAGTCATTTTTGTCTCACTGGATGTCTTTTTCTAGATGCGTGCTTTTCTTGTGTCAGGAAAGACTGTAAGACTTCCTTATAAAGGGGAATGAGCTTTTTAAGGCTTGTTTCTACAAACTTATTTTTAAGTTACGGACTGAGAACATGCCCTGAATAGATGATGGACTGTGAAACAAAACTGAGGCCTGCGTCACCACAAGGGTCAGTCACCACATGGACCCAGACTCTTTCCTGGGTTAGCTGCAAAGGTACTGACCCCTACAGTTTTTTCTCTGTTCTAACAAGAGTCTTTATTTTGATTCCTAATGAGCGTGGTGGCATCCTGGTGGTGATCTGCCTCATTGCATGCCAGAGTTGTGAATTTTGCTAAGCTTTTCATAAAATTAGGAGGAAGACATTCATTCTATTCCCTGAAGAGTTTTATAGCCTAAGTGGGAGAGACAAACAGGCAAAGGGAGGGATAGGAGATACAAGTTAAAAACAGGTTGATTGGATGTTGACAATCATGGGAACTCTACGATTGTCCTCTTTTATTTTTTCAGTTTTCAAGTTTTGTACATTTTGTGTGTTAGGGTGAGGGTTAGAGCAGAAAGGAAGAGCCAGGAATTTGGGAGAGGTGAAGGAAAGTGCTCAGTTCTACTCCTTTATTCTTTAGTTGTGACCTGCTGAGAAAGGCTCTCCAGCTAATTAAACAGCTAATGAGAAATGTTGCTCCTGTGCCTCCACTTTGAAGCAAGTAAGAAATCAGCTATTTGCATATGTTGGACTCATAGATTTGTTCCAGGCTTGTGACTACAGCAAGGCTATAGATCTTCGCAACAACAGGCCATCACTGCTTACACTTCCTTTGGGTGCACTTGCTTCGACTGTGGAGTCCTGAAAAAACCTCTGCCAAGAATGGATTCACAGTGGTGTACCTAGTAGTAGAACATAGTCTTTGAAAAAACAAATCAAATCCAAAACCAAACAAAAATGTCCAGGTCAGGATGTACAGACATGCAGTGTTTAAATACATTACCTCAAAATTATCATCTGCAGCTACACACCCTCCATGAATTCAGAACTAGAACTTGGTAGCAGAACAAAGGATGGAGATTAAACATCTTATGAGCAAATCCCTTTTAAACAGAATATCTTAATGTAACATGGATTTTGACAGTAACCAGTTTTCTTTCTGTTTTGGTAGAATCTTTGTTTTGGCTTAGCAAATAAGTATTTAAAACAGTATTTCTTGTCTTGTTCCTGTCTGACAAATAGAGTGCAAGTATGTTATTTACATGAGAAAGTTCTGTTTGCTTAACACAATAAATATGATCCTGAGTTTACATTGCTGTCTAGATGTCAACAGTCTTCATCTAAGTGTGAATAATAAAAGAAAGATTCTGACAATTCTTAATCGGCTGGTAATTTGTACATTTTCCTTTAATGTCCAGTAACATTTTTATTGCTGTTTTAGTGACCAGTTTTTAACTTTTTATTAATACAAACTGTCAAACTGACAGCAGTGCTTACTCATTGCTGACTCAAAAGCAGAGCCTCCTTACAGATTTTCCCACTTTTCTCCCTTCCCTGTATGTTTTTGGGGGTTGCCCTTTGAAATTTCACCTGTAGGTATTAATAGCCCCTGTGTATAACAGGTTGATCTATTTTTTTAAAAATAAGGAGAAATGGTAAAAATAAACAAGCAAATAGGCCCAAGAATTAAGAAAGTCTGTTATGGACCCATAGTGCTTCTCAGCTGATGAACTCAGTCATTACTATCCTTTAACTGTTAAACCGTCTGTGCTTTATGGAAAGAAAAAGCTTGTTGTCTTGAAGTATTTGCACATCTGCATAATATGTGAATGATCAAAGTATATTACTGACTTTACAATGTACCTCCAATGTCTGTTTCAAACCTGTCACAAAAATCTTTGCTATTATGGCTAGTATCCAAAGAAAAAGTGCAGTAACTTTTATCCCCAAACCGTCGCTGTTTTCATGGTCTATAATGCTCCAGATTAAGCATGCATCCAGATTAAGGTGATTTAAGATTCTTGGAAAAAGTTTTTAATTGTTGTGGCTTCTACAATAATGATATCTATTGCACGAATTCCTAGATTTGACTCTTAAAAGCTTTTAGAAACTTTTCAAATCACCTTGGGGGAAAAAAAAAAGCTTTCTAACTATCTAACTACATCAGTGACAACTGACAGCTATGGGTCAAAGAATAGAGGGACACCTGGGATCAATTATTGATGTCTGAATTTGATTTTAATCATCTTTGCATGTGAGTGTGGACTAATTTCTTTGTCCTCTGTACAGATGTTTTCATTGGCTGCTAAACAACACTGTTTTGATTTATGAAAGGTCATAACAAATTGTTGCGAAGAGGTTGCAAGATGTTTCTGCAGCTAATTGAATCAAAAATTATTTTCCTTTCTCAAGGTATATCTGGGAAAGGTGTGCCACAACATTTTGTCTTTAGAAAGTATATGAATATACTGTGTCCAGTAGTGTGCATTGTGAAAATCTTCCTACTTCTCACTTAGTGTACGTGATTCAGATGGCTAAACTATGTTATGCCATGATGTTATGGAGATCGATGCGTGAGCTCGATAAGGGATACAAAGGGATAAAGTGGAACTCGCAACAGCCAAAAGTCTTCCTGAGTGGTTATGTGTAGAACCACGTTCAACAGACTTCATTTTGCTAAGTGTTTGTAAAAAATAGACCGAGGACAAATAGTGTATGCCAGTGAAAACAAATTTGGGGTATTTTCCTTCAAATTCACTCAGACAGGTATTTCTCAAGAATAGGGATTGTGTGTGTTCCATGTGTTTTCTGTAAAATTCTCATAAGTAGCAATTTTTTTGTTTTCCTCCCAGTTCTGCGTGATGGATTACTCTTGCATATTTTGTACCTCCTTTCTCTAAAGACTCCCCATTGCTATCAATACATTTACTCAGTAAAAACAAATCAGGAGAACCCAGGAGAGTGAACTGCATGATTAACATTTGCTATTTTTTTCAGAGCTGACATGGGTTACTAATGAAGTACTATAAAGTTATTCTCACTAACTCAGTTTCACTTTCACTTTATCCCCATACATAGAAAAAGGCTGTAGATGGGGGTCTAATAAATTTATGCAGATATTTTTACAACAGTCTGAAATAATCAGTCTGATTGCAAAGGACCCTAGTCAAAATCTGAAATATAGAAACCCGTCCTGATCTACAAATCAGTACATAAATAAATAACTTCCTTTTTTTTTCCTGGTGGAAAGCGCTCAGCAGCTCCTACTAAATTATTTGTTGTGTAGGTTGTTGGTTTCCTTTAAAAATATCTGCTGGCTCAGGTAAATTAGGAATGAGCTGTTGAATGCATACTAAAGTTCTTCACTGTATTTAGTATTTTAAAATATTTCCTCAAGAGTTCCCATAAAGGAGTATATAAATGATTTCAAATTTTTCTCTTGCAATTTTCTAAGAACATTTTGTTTATTTTCCTCAGCAGGCAGCATTCAGGGCTTTACCTTGCATTAAAGTTATAGCGTAAAGCATTGATGTGATACTGTATTTTTTAACAATGAGAAGTTGTGCCAAATATAGGGATGAAGGACAGAAACCTCTTCAATCTGAATTCACCAACTGGAAAATAAACTGTGTCTGAGCAGCTCTGATGGAGAAACAATCCTTAAAAATGGAAAATAGTCTTTGTTCTTTTACTGCATGTAGTTTACAAGATGAAAAAGAACTAACAGGGCAAATAGCGACTCTTAAGCGATTCCATTTGCTTTATATTTATAGTTCTACAAAAAATACAAATCCCTTCCTTTGGGAGGATTTATATAGCCTCTTACCATCCCTAGAGCAGCTATATTGTACAGGATCTTACCCTTTCTTGGCAAAATTTGCTGTGCCTTAGTCCAACAATAAGACAAAGGGTAAAAGCAAAATGAGTGATTTCTGGAGAATTTGATTCTGCAATTAATAAAGTCGTCTTCTAAAAAAACTCCAAAGTTTAGAACTCCCACTCTGAAATCAGAACAAAACCTCATGTTAGATATCTATTTCCACTGAAGTTAGGTTTTATTGTTTCTGGGGATTATAGATCCATATTTTCCATTTTTTCAACAAACTTACTCATGGATTCAGCTTCTTTATTCTTTCTGCCAGTCATATAACTGCAGGAATTCCACTGTTTTGAGACTTTTTAATTGGCAGCACCTGATGTGTGGTATAAAATCCTGTCAAAATGTCAAACCTCCTTTGACTTACTGAGCAGGGTCTCAGTTTTGAGGTGCTAGGTCTGGCCAGATTCTCTTGCTGAAATAACTTCACAGGTGCTGTGCAGGATGACTGTCCACCCTGTTTGAAGGAGACTGGAGGACAGAAAATCTAATAAGGATGTTCAGCCCCAAACAAAGAAAAGGTGATGCAAAAAAAGCCATGGGTAGGGGATGAGGCTGACCTCTCCCTCTCAGGCTGTGACATTTGTTCAGATGCGTAGCCTTGAGGAACTCATGGGGCTCTTTCTGCTGTAGCTTGAATGTGTTGGAAAGAGCATTATTTCTTCACCACTGCCCACAATCGAAGCTGGCCAGGAGACTGGTGGTTTCTCTTAGGTGTGGATCTTGTCACTGTGATCCATGTGTATGATACCTTAAGACAAGATAACTCCATGTAGAACATAACCATAAACCTCTCCAAATATGAGCTGGTAGTGGTATAGTTTATGAGTACCATATGTTAATGGTGCTCTGTGATATGTGTCATCTGCCTGGGGTTTGAGTGCTGTTTGAGTTGGTGCTTTGTATTTATTTGAAATCCATCGCTTTTGAAATATCACCGTTTCTGAGGCTGTGAAGCCGCAAAAAAGTTGGTGTCAACAGTTTTACTCCTCTAGGTATCATGATCTTTGTACTGTTGCCTATTAAATACTCTGACTCTTCAAAAACACTTTTGCCCCTTCTCCAAGGAAGAATTAATCTGAATTTGACGAACCAGTGAGCATGTTACTGTTAGGAAATTGTTGCATCCCCGTTACAGAACAGGTTCCTTGAATTCCCACCAATTTGTCACACTCAAGGTCTTGTTATAGGCAAAAAGAACACACCTTATATGCAAAGCCAAGAATTTACCATAAGTATAATTAAAATCTTAATTGTCTAATCAAAGGATTATTATTATTCCGGTTACAATAATACTGACACTTATATTTAAAAGTAAATACAGCTAAAATGATGCATACGCATATTTTCTAGTACCTACCCCTTTGTCTAACATTATACTTACCCTTCCACTGGGGAAGGGGAAGTTTCTGGTGAGTTGTCTGCATCCTGAGTATCTTGAGTCCATCCTTGGGAGAGAAGTCTTTCTCCTCACTTTAGGATCCACTTGCAGGCATTTTTATGTTTGCTAACATGGTCTGCACCTACCTCATTCTTCACTGGTCAGTAATTCCACATTACATTTGAATTTACTGTATATGGTGGTTTTGACATATGTTTGAGACTTGTTCTTTGCTCTCTTGGTTACCCCTACAGCTGGTTTTACCCAGCTTTCAAGGACTCATCCCTCTCCTGGCTAGTCACTGACCACTGGTTGCCAGTAGCTTATAGCCCTGGGACCTCCGGGATCATCCTGTGTCCATACTGACAAGGCTACGTTGCTGTCTTATGCCCTCCATGTTCCTTTTTGGTTTAGGATCCCAAGTAGTACCTGTTATTGCCATCTGCTACCTAAAAGTAAGCCTTGCACCGTACAATTATACAAAGCTAAGCTAAAGGTAAAGCAAAGTAGGTAATAGTCACCTAATAGTTGTTAGATAATTGCTCTTACAACTAGACAAGCTCAAACGCAGCTCTAGGCCGGCCCAGACTGACACGTCCTGAGACCTGCGCTCGTAGCATAATGCAAAACCAAGGATAATGCTTGGCCTGTTATAAGCAATGGCAACACCATATCTACCGGGCAACAGGGCTACAATATAGAGTTGGCAAATGGCAGAAGCCATGGTGTTTGGGATTACTGAGAGGGAAAGCTGGGACAGGTGAGGAAGCAGAAGTGTGTGGCTGATTCGATGCGTGAGGGGTGAGCGTGGCACGAGGAAAGAAATAAGGCATTGACTTCAGTTTGCTTTTGTATATCTTCAGGTGTGAAAGTGTAAGGATATAAGTGAATGTCATCTTAGTATAGAAGCTTTTCTGGTATGACCTCAGTTTTAGAAAACAGGGTTTTTGATACGTCTCAGTTACAGGACTGTGAGTTAGCAGGATATAAACCAAATACTAAAGAACAGCCAGTTCCAGAAGTTTTTAAAGACTATCTTCAGCATGCCTTGCTGCTACCCAGTGCTTCTTGGATTGCCGCCTCTTTGTGTTTTCTGTAGGAGACAATAGCAGGTCTGTGGTCTGCTGAGACTTCCTCCCATGTGGGCGAGGAGAATGATCCCCATGGTTTCTGTCCCACCAGTTACACCAAAAAGCATGCTTTGCTTAAGCGAAATACTTTAATGAAAGCAATCACCAAGGGGACAAGTGAGACTTTCAAAGCACTGCAGGTCTGTATGACCTCTGAGTATTATTGCTCTTTATCTATTTTTTTCATCTTATTATATTTTGAACAAATACTGATTCCATTGAAAACTTGATTAATATTTGTAGCAAATTGAACTACTTCTTGAAACACATGCACACCCATGCACACAGAGGATATTAACTGAGTAGACCTTCTGCCAGGTGATGACATCTCATTCTGTTTAGCAGCCATTCATGCTGCACGATAGCACTAAGATGCAGTCCATTAAATGGAACTACTGCTTCCTCTTTCCTACTGTTGATGTCATAAAGATAAAATAACTAAAAGTGTTAGTTTTAGAAGCTGTTTTTGGAGCACAGCCCTTGGGGAATGGTTTCAATGCATGCCTACTCAATCAAACTGGGGATGTCCCAGGTAGCTTTTGTAGGAAAAACTTTCAGACTAAAGAATCTCCTTTTGTGTGCCAGGATCTCCTCTAACTCAGCTAAAAGACTGAGCAGAACATGAAGACACATTGATACCAACACAAAAGACACTAGACATTATTAAGACTTTGGGATTGGCTTTCAAGAAAGAAGCCCACTTAGAAATCTCTTCTGAATGTGACAAGCACATTCCTGAGCTAGCATGGAGAAACAAGTGCATGGAAAGGACTCATAAATCTCAGTGCATGTTCCATGGGATTCTGAATGCTCTTTTTCTGCTGGCTGCACTCATTGTGCTAGAGATAAGCTGTGTATACATGCATTTTTTTCTGTAGCTTGTGCACCATCTCTCTTGGGGGAGAAAGTCCTGTGAAAACTAGCTGACGATGTTGGTTAGGGAATTCTCTTCATCAATGTTTCCACTGGTTTAATCAGTCTGGTTTCCAGCACAGTTTCAGCCAGAATGTGGTTAGCCTGAAGTTATTGCAGCTGCTGTTTGAGAACAGCTATAGGAAAGGATTGTCAGTAGTTTGAAGACCAGCGTGGTATTTTGGAGACCTGGCTAAAACTCCCTGTTCTGCCACAGACTTCCAAAGTGCCTCAGTTTCCTATCTGTAAAATGTGAGTAACGGTACTTTTTTACAACCAATGCTTTGTGAGGAAAAATAAAATTATTAAATATTCTGAAAATTTGGGTGGGAAAAGAAACCATAAAGCATATTTGATTGGAAAATCTTTCCTTTATTTCTGGGAAAAAACCCAAACAACTTTTTATGAATTTAGCAGTGCTTTTTTTGTTGGTTTTTTTTCTTCCCCTCAACCAGTCATTACGTCAATAGAGTTATGAACAAACCTGGACCCACTATGAAGAACCTAATAGGACAGTAGAGTTAAAAAATTTTAAGAAATCCAGGACCTGGAATTCATTGCCACTAAATTATAACCCTTTCAAGAAATACTTTGAGAAACATGGGAGCTAATAAGACTGTTCTTTAATGAAGAAAATAAAAAGATGATGAGTTCTATAGGCAATATTGAGCTAGTTGTCAGTAATTAGCTTCAGATGAGATTGTTGTCTTTAATGTTTCTTGATTATTCTTGGATGAGTTGGAACATACCATGAAAGTGTAATTACAGCCTTTGATATTTTGGTGAATGTCTCAATGCTTCCTGGAAGTAGTCCAACAGGTTGTTTGGCCAAGTGGTTTGTGGGGTAACCAGTTGCCTATACAAATAAAGGAAGAAAGAGAAAACTGTTTAATTGTTCATGCACTAAAAGATCTCCTCACATACATTTTATGATGTGGTATTTTAAATGCATCTAAGGAAAAGTCAATCTAATGAAAGAACAAATGCTTTTTGTCTTTTATGTGGATTGGTACTTGTATGCTTATTGTATTATTTAAAGTTCAGGCTTTTTAATGCTAATTATTAAAACAGTAAGTTCAGTGTGTCTGGGGTGGGGAAAATGAACACTTTAAAGAATACACTCTGTGAAAGTGGATTCTGATAGGATGTATGTTGGTTTTGTGCTGGTGTAAGTACTGCTACTCTGGGGTTACATGGGTACATTGCAAATGCGAATCGGGGCTTTAGTGTTTTGAAAACAATTATACATAATTTCAATCTGAATGTTTACAGTTTAGTGAAGCTGTAAGCAGTTTTAAAACAAGATCTTGAATGTGCAACGTGCGCTCGCAGCCCAGAAGGCCAACCGTATCCTGGGCTGCATCAAAAGAAGCGTGGCCAGCAGGGCGAGGGAGGGGATTCTGCCCCTCTACTCTGCTCTGCTGAGACCCCACCTGGAGTACTGCGTCCAGCTCTGGAGCCCTCAGCATAAGAAAGACACGGACCTGTTGGAGCAGGTCCAGAAGAGGGCCACAAAAATGATCAGGGGGATGGAACACCTCTCCTGTGAAGAAAGGCTGAGAGAGTTGGGATTGTTCAGCCTGGAGAAGAGAAGGCTTCGTGGAGACCTTATTGCAGCCTTTCAGTACTTAAAGGGGGCTTATAAAAAAGATGGGGACAAACTTTTTAGCAGGGCCTGTTGCGACAGGACAAGGGGGAATGGCTTTAAACTAAAGGGGGGCGGGCTTAGGCTAGCTATAAGGAAGAAATTTTTTACGCTGAGGGTGGTGAAGCACTGGCACAGGTTGCCCAGAGAGGTGGTGGATGCCCCATCCCTGGAAACATTCCAGGTCAGGTTGGATGGGGCTCTGAGCAACCTGATCTAGTTGAAGATGTCCCTGCCCACGGCAGGGGGGTTGGGCTAGATAACCTTTAGAGGTCCCTTCCAACCCAAACTATTCTATGATTCTATGGAGACGCTTATAATTTCAGATTTCTCTGTCAGATTCACATTTAATAAGACTTGAAGTAGGATGTAAATTGGAAAGTGTGGACTAGGTCTAGTAAGTTGTAGAAAGAGAAGAAAATATTTTGGAAACTGGGAAAGATAATAGCAGATACAGAAGTAGCCTTATACCCGCTGTGATCAGGTGGAAAGGAGAAGGGAGTATTATCCCAGATTCTCTTCTACAGAAGCTCTACGAAGGCAGGGAACAGGTAAGAAATGTCTCCCCTGGGTGAGCTACCTTAGAACAGCATCAAAATATCTGGGAGGTAGATGTCCCCACTGAAACACTGAGTTGGCAGCCATCACCTTGTTGTGAAGGGCAGCTTCAGCGCTTCAGGGGTCAGCAGATAGAGATCTGGAGAAACCCCCCAAACTTAGTTACAGTACAGTAAGTGGGAACTGTGAATCCACCAGATGCCAACATGTTTGAACCAGCGTTCTGGAGACCTTTGCCCATGATATGTTTTCCTTATGCTTTGCTGAATGTCTGTGGAGGAGGATAGAGTGAAGGCTGTCCGCTGCAAGCTGTTTTCAGGGCTTTCATGGGTAAGCTTCTTGTAATACCTAGCATACACAGACAAGCATGCCTTGCGTGTTGATCTCTCCTTGCCTTCCCTGATAGCCGTACCTTACACCTCTTCTCACTTGTACAGAAAGAATAGTCAAATGCTGAAGTAACCTGTTTAATCAGGGTCATGTAATGAGAATTTCTGCTCCTTGTTACAATAAGCAGCTTAATCTTTGTGATAAATCACTTGACAGTAGAGCTAGTATTGCTGTTCTGAATTACACCTGTTTAAAACGGTTGTCCCATAATACTTGAAATCTTGATCAATAAGTTCTGGAAGTATTTCAGAATGATATTTTACAACATAAAATTTAGACAATTTGTCTTTGTCAATTTAAACGAAATCAGATGACCTCATGGGAAGCAGTCATAAGCCTTAATTTCATCTGTGATTAACATCTTTTTTCATAGTACCTTTTGATAATTGGCATGCCTGAGCTGTTCGGAACAGCAGATCCCTTCCCACAGCAACTCCCGCTTCCATCTTAGAATTTAGGGAGAGAGCACAGCACTGCACCTTCCTCCCCTTATATTTGCAGATGGCAGTTTGTAGCTTCAGGGGTGTGGATGAGGATCTGGGATCAACAGCATATGGTTACATTTTCATTCTAAAAGGCCAGAAATTTTGCCAGATATGTTTGGTAAGAGAATTTACCTAGAGCGGATCTGTGATAATGATTACTATTCTAATAATCTTTTCAAGGATTTCTCTTGCATTTCAAAAACAAAATGGTGTTACTTTCATTGGGCAACATCTTGTTTCTTGCAGTAATTGCCAAGGGATGAGGGGAAAGAAAGAGAGAGGAGGGTTGCTACCTGGAAATTTAGCAGAGAATTGAATTTCATGTGGACTTAAGCTCAGTACATTAGGACGTTTTTCAGTATTAGCACACAAAATGACCGTCTATTATGCAACTATGGCTTTAGTCTAATGAATTATCTATGTATTCAAACCATACCTGGTTAATTAAAGTTACCAGCTTTGATTAGGATAAATTAAAGCTAAAACTCCATGCCCTGCCTTTAGGTGAAAATCCATGGCCTTCTCCTTCTCTTCCTCCCCCTCCCTACTCTACCTCTTCTTTTTCATATGTTTTGAACACAATAGTTTGGAAAATCTATGCACAGTAAGTGCATAGCTCTGAAATGAATTATCTTTGGGTTTATCTTCCTTAGATATTTCAAATTATCATTATCTCAAACAGATCCCAGATCTGAAGCTTTTTGTCTTGGGTGACGATGACAAATGCAAAAGCATTCAGGTGAGATGCAGAGGGAAGAATTAGGGAGAACAATCTACAACTCAATTTTGTCTGTAGAAACTGCATGATTGAAACATATGTCAAAGGTCACTTATATAGGAAGACATTTGCAAAGCTCTAAAAAACCTCTGAGATGTCATTTTCAAGCACTGCATTTCAATCAGCATGAGTGAGGTGAAAAATGGAAACGAAATTAATAGTTGTAACATTTTTGTAAGCGTTCCAGCTAATGCAAATAGGAACCCTTTTTGCTACATTTTGCTGAGTTATGCTTATTGGATCTTTTGTTAAATAAGATTGTGTAATAGAGGATAAATGTGTGTGCTATTGTATTTTTATTTGCTCATAACATTACTCTTCCTGTACACAATAAGGGGATGACATGAAACTAGTTGTCTGAGTGCACAAGTGAGTTTGTTGATAAACGAAAGACCTCAAAACTCAAATTAGTAATGAAATCAGACAATGCAATTTAAAAGACAAGGCCTTAACAGAATGCTTACAGTATATATAATAATTAGATGAATAGCAAAAAGAAAATCTTACAGTAGGTGCAATCACCAACATTAAATTTGTCTTTGTATGGGCTGGGGGGTCTAATTAATGACTAACTCTATCTGTTGTCTCTTAGCCATGTATATGGTGGTGTCTGTGCTGGATGCCTTTCGTTTTTCTTGCCTCTTGGACTGGAAAATGATAAATAATGCACCCTCTGGTATGAATTTCTATTTGCGTGTATTTAGCATAACACAGGAATCTTAGAAATGAGTGAACATTTCTCTTACATCTGGAACATGTCTAAATTATCACCAATAACATCCCCACTACAAATGGCTGAACAAGACAATAAAGCACTGTGTCAAATTTAGTCCAATTCCTTCTGCTGTTAAATGAACAACCACCAAAAACCTGAAGTTCTTACTGTTCCTAAAGTCATATTTATAAACAAAGCAACCAAATTTGGAATAATGGCTAGTTTTTAGCTATGAGTTGGCTTGATTTTAAATGGGTTTCAAGAGAGCCTTATCCCCTGTGCTTAAGCCCATACATAATAGATTATGTATTCTGTAATACCAGCAGTGTTTGTACTCTGATGATGTTCTGCTAAAATGTGCCTGAGATTTTATGGCTGTGCTTAGCTGAAGTCATTCAGTCCATGGAATGCTTAGCGTCTGAAAAATATTCCTCTCTCAAGATGCACAGAACCACGCCTAGTGTTTCTCCTACCCTGCGAGCAGGTGGCCAGCACATTGGTGCAAAATGTCCAGCCACGCTGCCGTCTTCGCATAGGATCCATTCAAAGCTGACTCATCTGTTACTATGAGGCTCTTGTCAACCTGGCTGCTTTCAACCCGTAAGTGTTAATGTGTATTTACCACAGTGCAGTTGTCAATCATTCACACCAACACCCTCATGGCAAGGATTTGCTCCATAGGGTTAGCAGTAGTGCTGTGGGGATGGGACTGCCTCATCCAACCTGCAAAACTGAGGGCCGCGGTTTTGTTTCGTGCATCTGTTCCTTTTATTTTCCATGGACTGAGTAACAATTTACCACCCAAAGAGATGAAGGGGTATATCCCATGCCTGTTGTGTTTGGATACCAGCACAAAGATGAGATGGTCTGTGGTGAAGTCTTGTGGTTTAGGAAATTGTACTGCCTATTTTATTTTTCCAGCAGGGTAAATCAAAGAAATAACTAGAAAATAAGTGATTTAAAAAAAAATTTCATTTTCCATAACCAAGGTCGTACTCAGAGTGATTTATGAGCATGCCTTAATACTACGCCCTCCACCCCACCTCCTGTGTGGTTTGCTGCTCTGTCCCATTTTTAAGGAGCGGAGAAATGGGGGCTGGTTGATTTTTGCAGACTTTAAACCATTCTCTGGAAGCCTTTTTACAACTGCTAGCACCCCCTCTTTCTTGTGTAGATTCATCACAGCTGTTTGTGGCACAGCGTCAGCCGCTGCTCAGGCCCTGTAGTTGAAAGCATGCCCTTCTGCAGCCCAATGGCAAATTAGTCCATCAACTTAATTCTTATGGGATTGTGGCTCTTGATTACTGGGCTCCTGCCACAGAGGTGATTTAATATCTTTTGAGTCTATGTGGACCAGGGTTGATGGAAGGTCATATCCCAGCTCAGTGAGAAACATGCAAGTTTTCACTTTGTTTTTTTCCCAGTTTAGGCTCTGGTGACGCTGATGCAATCCTCACCTTTTATTTTCCTTTCCTGTTCTCCACTTCTGGCTCTTGTAGCTTTTTCTAGACTACAGATATGGATGGTGTGGGAATAATGGGCAAGCGTGCATGTGCATGCACACATACATTTTGTGTCTTATAAACTTTGCATTACCTATGTGAAGTATTCCTGCCTGAATGAATAGCGTTAAATCAAAACAGGCTGTGAGAGGGAAACAACAAGAAATGAAAGAACAGCTAAGATAAGCTATTCAGCTGCATCAACTGGTTTAACAAAAATGTTGCTGGTACCTCTCTCCATATATGCTTTGCATTGCTTATATCCTTAGCTCGTCGCAGCTAGAACGATGTGGTTCTAAAAAGCACATTGGGAGGTGGATTTGGGGGGAGAGGGTGGCACAGTGAAGGAAATGTTACCTGAGCAAGTATCCCAACCTACTGAACCAGTCGGAAGCACCGTGGCCCGTGGTTGCCTGCTGTTTCTTTATGCCCAGGTGTCATTTTTACTTCTGCACAAGTGCTCATTATGGCATTGAGGGGCAAGGCACTTACTACAGGCAAAGTTAAGGGGCCTGTGAGCCATCACTGTGTGCTCTGTACTGCTGCAGGTGTTGCTGAGAGTGCAGGCGTTGGCCTATTGATGCAGCAAGGTTATTCATCTGCTGAAAGCAACCAGGCAGTTGTTTCTGCTGGCTTTGAGGGTCTGTCTATAGCCCTGGTTTCATTTCTATGTCACCTTCCCTTTACGGGCTGCATGAGAAATAGCATTCAGATCTTTTTTGTCTTGTTAGATCACTTGCACATACGCACACACAGAAAATATGAGAATGAGAATGTCTTCTCATGGTTTTACTTGATTAGTATCTACCATGGTTATGTCCCTGTAGGTCTAGGTCTCTCAAAGATATAGAGGGTGAGATAATCTAGTGACTCCTAATTAAATAGTCAAGCCATTTTCAAAAACAGAATTTTTAGTGATTTATACTTAGGGTGGGGCATGCACTTCAAATATACTTTCACAGGAACATTGAACTTTCATAAGCCTCTGCGTTTTCTGCTGCAAATGTAAAATGCATTTCTTAACTGGCTTTGTCTTCTGCATTGTGTGCAAGGGTGGAAAAACCCAAATCCTGCTAACACAAAACATACCCTGCATGCTCACTTGTTCCCCCAGCAGCAAGATGAGAAAGGGAATGAACTGCATATGACTGGTATTAGTCACACTGATTACTATGTCCTACTGGAAGGTATATTGCTCTGAAGAGGCCGTTACAGGGAATTACACCCGCACAGAGCAGGGCTGCTCACCCCAAAATATAAGGAACTTTCTCTGCCCAGTCTAAGAGAACAGTAGTAGAACTAAACTAGTAACAGCAGAGTATTTATGACTAATGGACAAAAATAAAAATGTTTGGAAGTCTTACTAGGTGCTAATTCTGGACTTCCCTTAGTCGCCTTCTCTGCCTCTTCTGTTCTCCTTTCAGTAGAGCATCTCTTTTTCTTTCTACTGCCTCTTCCTTGCTTATTCTTTTCTTTAGTTTGCCTCTCTCTTTGGGTCTGCTTCATCCCAATGTAAATTATTACATGCCCTCTCTGGTTTTCTGCAAAACACTGTTTTCTGTCCAGAGCCGTTTTTACTCTGTTAGTAGGATGCCTTGCACAGTGGGGTCCTCTCTAGTGGTGGGACTCCAGGGCTCAGTGGTAATGAAAATAATAAAAGCATGATACTTCATCATCATTTGCTTTTATGTTGTCAGTAATAGGGCAGAGTAATGAGCAAAAAAGCAGACCAATTGCCATGTTTTGATACTTTGAGCCTGGTTTGTAAAAATTATCTGGCAAAAGAGCTTTATTAATGCAGGTTATGTGGAAACCACTTGGCTGACAATATAATCAGACCCAAAGAAACCAACCTAATGGCACCCAGATGCTCCACAAAATCACTGGGAGATCTGAGTATGATTATACAATCATTTCTTCTATCTTAACTAGCCTGTGACCGAATATGTTCCTAGGTGATCTTCCTTACTGCACGGGTATGTAAAAATTCCTGGAGCTGTAAAAAAGCTTTTTCCCTTGGTGTAGGAATAAATCGTGCACAAGCATGGCATTATCATGCTATAGAAGAGGCTGCCAGGCTGGATTCTTTACTGTGGTGTGGTTGACTTGCCACAGCTCAGTGTTGTGAAACCAGCTCTTTGCGTTGCTATAGCCAGGTAAGCTAAGAGAGGTTTACGGCTGCCTTGTGCTCCCAAAACGCTGTAAATTAGGCATGGTGAATTAATATAGTAGTGAATCTAACCCAAAATTTTAAAAGTGACCATGAAAGCCATTTTGTAATGTTGTGGGGTTTGGGGTATTTTTTTGGTGAAACATAACCATGTTGACGTTTGTTCTCATCTGACAGGTTATAGTATAATTACCACGTAGAGTAGTGTAAGCTTGGTATTAGGCAGTTAAATCAAAAACCTGAACTCAGTTCTGAGCAGGTAGAACAAAAGGTGAATTGATTTTAATTACAGGTCTTTTCAGTTTCATTTGAGTGCCACCACTCAGTCTTTATTTGCTGTCCTCTAGGATGTATTTAGATTTTTAAGCAACTAATCTAGAATAGTTAATTAGTCAGAGATCTAAATTTAATTCAAGTTTACTTCTAGTATTTAAAAGTCTCTTAATCTCTGTGGCGCTGCAGTCTGGAAGGATTTTCTTTTAAAGTTCATTTATAAGTATCATCTGGGTTAAAACAAACTTTGTTTTAGATAACTATGAAAACATATGAACACATTAGTGACTTGAAAGTGTGCGTTAGTTAGCCATGTCTTTCCATCATTCTGCACTGGTTTCCCCCAATAACTTCATTTAGAAATTGGTATGTTGGTGTCCCCATTGACTCACTAAATCTTTGTTCTCATGAGTGCTTAAATTGTCAGTGTTTATATTGAAACTGTTTACTTACTCATTTGGGTAAAGGCTCAAAAAATAATTTGTTGTAGTTGTTGTTCTGTTTTGAAAATAAGGAAAAAAAATCATGGTTTGGTCAGATGCTGTATAGAAAACCAGTATATACTATTGAATTGCTTCTGCATCCTTTTGGTCATCTGAGCAGAGTATTGCATGAGAAAGGACTGCAAAATCAAATTCCATGTATTTGGGCTAGATAGACATAGTGAGGATAAAACACAGTGAGCGTAGAAATGGAAGAGGGTAGGATGTGGTGGTCAAAAAAAAGAAAAAAAGCTTGCATTTTCTTAGAGCTTGGCAGGATAACCTTTCCTGAGCCTAAAAAGCGGAATGAAAGAAAAGTGATGAAAGTAGGGCTGATTTGTGGGTTTGTCCCTACCCGTGCTAGCTGGATGTGAAAAGGGCTGACAGAACATGAGGAGATCCCAGGAGACTTCCTGAAGATGCACAGTTTTCTTCTCAGTAGGAACACTACCACTTTCTTACCTGGACTATGACTACATACTTTTTTTACAACAAGGATGGTGAGACACTGGAACAGGTTGCCCAGAGAAGTTGTGGATGCCCCATCATCGGAAGTGTTCAAGGTCAGGCTGGATGGGGCTTTGAGCAACCTGGTCTGGTGAAAGATGTCCCTGCCCACGGGACATTTCTTGCCTCCATAAATACGAGGACACGGGTAAATACGAGGTAGAAGGCAACAGGTTCTTCAGGAGCCTGCTCTGCAGAGGGTCTAGGAAAGTGCATCTTCTCCCTGTCTTTTTTTGGCAAGCCGTTCTTAGCATTCAGCAGCCTGCAGGTGATGTGAGTAGATGAGGTCCTCATTGTGCTCATGAAGGATGTAGGCTAGCTGTTTTGGCTGGCTGAGGCTGCGTGTGCCAGCACAGCGCTGGCCTGCAGGAACTGGAGGAGAGCTGTTCGCGTGGGACTGGGAGGAATATAAACTGGGAGAGGATTGTTTGCACCTATTTGTGCCTACGCCAACAGGGTCCTGAAAAACTTTTCTCCCCTGCTAGTGTTAACCACTCTGACTGCTTGCAGAGGAAAACTGAAGTCCCTTTAAAACTTTCTCGCTTTTTTTTTTTTTTAATAGGCTGAATAAGCCACCCTGTTTTTTAACATCCTAAGCCTCTGTTCTCTTATTTGTTCTGGTAGCTCTCTTCTGGTTTAAATAAATGTTTTATGAGCTTGGCTGACCGTAAGTATATGCAGTCTTCCAAAAGAGGCCTTGCTAGTGTCTTGTACCCAGACACAAATGTTTGTCCTTGCTGGAAATTCCTCAAGGTACATCCAGGGTTAGATGGCATAAACGTGTGAGAGTCACCCTGTGTTTGGAAAGTGTAGCCAGATAGTTCTGTTCTCTGCCGTTTCCATCTGTGGAGCTGTCACAGTAGAAATCTAGTAATCCTGTTCCTGATTTTCTGCTTTTTTGTGTCTTTTTTTTTTTTTTTGGTATCATGTCTATCCCTAAGATCACTGATTTTTTTTCCCCGTAGGATACTCCAGCCGTCCACTGCACTTATGCTGCTGGCAGACTCACTAGCAAATTATTCCTGTTTGTGAAAATGTCACTAAATGAAAATAATCGGCTCCAAGACTGAACCCTTGAGGAGTTGCACTAGTAACCTCCTTTTAGCCTCATAGTTTCAATACTTCCCCACAATTAGTAGTCATGTCCACTATCTCTGTTACAGTCCTGGTGCTAATCTCCACTTTTACCAGCTGAATTAATAACTTTCCATATGGCACCATATCAAATGCTTCGATGAAGTCCAGTGGATTAGATTTTCTGTGTTTCTTTTGTCTAGAAAAGGAATTACCTTATCAGATAAGATAAAGCACGCTAGCTGTCTGAAACATGTTTATGAGCTTGGCTGAGGAGCCAAAGGGACGGCGCTACCATCTGTGGGATTATGACTTACTGATTTTGGAGAGTTCTTACTGATTTTTGGATAAGAACTGTGCTCAAATAGAACACTTTGCCTTTTTTTTGTTGTTATTGCCTAAACATTGCTTGTAATCTGCCTTTATTATATTGTTAAATTTTTACCCTTACAAACATTGGTTAACCACTTGAGTTCATTTTCATGGAGTTTTGTCTACTCCATGTTAAACTTGGATATCCAGTGGCAATATGATAGTAACTACTGTGTGAGTGGAGGAAAAATATGCAAAATGTTCAGAAGAGTTTTCTTTAGTTTACTGTGCAGTAGGAAAAAGTCTCTATTATTATTACTTGGACTATAAAATAACTACTAAACCCCACTTGGCTCCATTCTCCTAGTTAAGTTTCTCTGATACCCTTTCTAAAAATAAGATCTGTGTCGTAGCTCTTGCATCATCTGGTCTAGTCATCATGCCCCACAGTTTACCACTGAAGTGTTTATTAGGGGGCACAGTAGTTGTTTGTCCTACGGCTGCACAGTCTTTGCTCTCAGTCTTTTAACAGGGAATTTTAACAGGGAATATCAGTCTGTTAAGTCTCAGTAACAGAGACAAACTTCTATTGAAAAATTAAAAGAAATTATTTCCACTGTGTATCTGGGATTCTTTAGTAGTTGCCTGCAGTTATCAGCTAGGCAGTAACCAAGTATCATACTGCGTAGTCTTTGAAAAATAAGTGTTTATTCATAAAGGTCTGAACAGAGTTGCATCTGTGTAATGCATGCAAATAAAGGAAATACTGCAAGTATATTGACCTTTCCTCCCAGGGACTGATAAAACAAAAAACCAGAAAACATCCTATCACACTTCAAGTGAACAAAATAAGAGTTCCTGTAAATAAATGGCCACCAGGTAGATTACCTCTTATAGCAATAAAACCACAACTTGAAGTCACCTCTGTCACTGTAAACAATTTTCAGTGACAAATATAATAATGCTTTTGCTTGTTAGTGCCATTGTGATTCTGCTAACGGTCGAGACTCAATGATGATTTTTCTGAAGAAGAATGGAGTCAGTTGTTACATTGGTGAAAATTAGTCTGGATAAATTAGATTTCAGCAATCATCTCTCATTTTTTCATCCACTGTGAAGTGGTATAGTGTTGTCTAAGCTGCCAAATCCCTTTTCAAAAGACTGTCAGATTTTCCAACAACTTTCCAATGTTTTTTGAGTAACATTCTCATTTTCATGGGAAAACACTAATCGTTTGTGCAGAGAACTAAAATTGGATGCAATAGAATTATTCTTGCAAATACAGCGCTTAACTATCCGTGTGCATCAGCTTCAACAATGGGAGCATTGAAAGCTCCTTGTGCAAGTGTTAAGTGTGAAAACCTACTTGGCTTTTGCAGAAGGTTCCCCCTACATCCACCTCCTGAGATTCAGAAGCCGACATCTGTTTTGGTTCCTTGACCGAGTGTTTGGTTGAGATACAATCAGTACAGAATATCATTCTTTATCATTTATTCCTAGTGGTAGTTTGCTGAATACAAAAGCACATGCACTTGTCCATGTGACTAAATGCTAAAATAGTTAAATATTGAACCGCAGAGAATCGTTAAACATGAGCAGATGTAATACTTAGAGGTAGACCTGCATATTTGAGGCTGGAAGGTATCTTCTTGTGCGTATGTGTATGTACGTTTGTTATGGGGAGGCAAATTGTACTTCTCTGGACAGGTTCCTTACCAGATGTTTCTTACTACATCAGATGATTGAGGAACGAAAGTACATCTGGCTATTAAAATATCTTTATATGGTTACATGATTTATTCGGAAAGCATGGTTGAAACTAGTAAGTTTACAACTGTGTGAATAGCTCTTACCAGTATCTGGATAGAGATAGTAAGCTTTCGAACTTAAATTAGACAACAGTGCTGTTCTGTGCTTACTTACAAAGCGTGTTTGTTTATTTTTAAAAGTATTACATTCAGGCAGCCTTCTATTTACTTTATGCTATTTTGGTATTTTTTCTGAGAGTCAAGAGACTTAAATAAACCCAGAGTCTCTATGGATTATAGTTATGTACTGTTTTATACATGCTGGAAAGCCATAAGCCTTCAGGCTGAGATAACTGCATAATAAACATATATTTTATGAAATAATACCTTTAACACATGTTGCTTAAAAAAAAAAAAAGGAGGGGGAAGACAGTTCATCTCTGTCTGCCACAACAGACTTCTATAAAAATAGATTTAGAAGAGCTCCAGTTGTTCTCCCAGTTTTGGAAAAGAGATGATTTTACTTGGGGTTTTCATAAGGTAGCAAGAACCACTTTTGGACATGTTCAGTGAGCCTAATGACGCTGTGAGATCCAAATTCTAACAAGCTGGTACTCAAAGGGGAAAAGAGGAGGTGTCGTTGGGAACACGGAAAGGATGCTTTGCATTTAAGACTGCCTTCTGCCTGTCAGTGATTGCCACTGATGAAACATTAGGTAGTACTGCGTTTGGTGTTTGCAAGGATGTAATGTAATTCAATATTCTGGTACAATTATTGGGCAAGTATTTGATCAGTAACAGGTAATACTTATTAACGTAGTAATACTTATTAACAGAGTGGCTGAAAAGACGGTTCAGTGTTCCTTTCACTCTGAAATACCTACCGCTTCAGGTGCCAACTCTGGACTTGCAGTTGTTTAACTTCCTCAGCTTTGCTCAGTCTGTTAGAAGGCAAAATGCCATGTCATTGTCACCTCCTCTGAGCAGCTTCTGAATACTGTTTCCTTTCCGATATCTGAATAGTATCAACAAAATATCCTATAGTGGCACAGTAATTATATATAGCATATAACAGCTTGCATGGCCTTGTATATAATAGCATTGTTACAGCTGCAAGGGTGTTATTTTGCCTTGCTCCAGTAAAGGATTAAATAAAAATGTTGACTTTTATGTTATTGGTCATCTTAGCTAAAATTCATCAAAATAAGTAGCTAAAGTTCGTTTTTCAGAGCTTAGTTTCTCCTACAGATTCAGGTAAACCTCAGTGTAGCTGTTCCAACAGAGATTTTCCTTTAAAGTACTTCTTTGTAAACATGATGCCTTGCAACTTCTTCTTTTCTAGATGCTGGCTTAAATATTGAAGGAGAAAACCCACCTCTTTCTGACCTTATTTGCTTTTGATATTATATTTAGCCTTTGGCGTTATTATTCACTTGTATTTCTTTCCTGTCCTCCTCCTTTTATTTTGATATGGTTTTAAGAAATTCTAGGCTTTGAAGAAGATTTCCTATCCCGCAGATTAAATTCTAATGAGTAACTTAAAAGGCAATCTTTTCCTGAAAGGTGAAATTTTACTCTTCTGAATCAAAATTCCCTTCAGCTCACATATCGTGGCCTCCAATGCAGTGATTCTAGAGCTATAAAAAGTAATTCAAACTGTCCAAAAAAATGAAGTTTGTCATCTTATTGCCAAAAAGAGAAAATAAAGTACAAAGCTGAGAATATTTCATGTTTTGACTAATAGGTTTTTCTGAAATAATGCCCAATTCACAAGTGGAAAAATGTACTTTGGCTGTCTCGTGCTCTCCTTCTCCTCTATGGATTGGGTTTCTTGGTCATACTACAATATTCACGATAAATCACAGCCTCTCTTCTTGGTGAGGAGAACAGACGTATCATGAGAGATGCAGCCCGGCATGGAGAGGAGTCTGGTTGGTAACTTCCACGAGGCACAGTTACAAATATATGAACAAAAGCTAATATTTTACTGATATAAATTTGCATCTAGGTTTTCATTTGTTATGCTTTCTAGTGACCTATCAGTATTTTCCCATGGAAAGCTGATAGTTTTTGCAGAAATGTGTCCATTACTTGGAAAAACAAAGTTCTGTCAGCGAGAGTTTTAAGGCTGAATGAATGTTTTTCCATTGGAAATGCTGGTCTTTGGGAGTCAGTTACCAAAGTAGATAGCTATGTTTTATGCTGGCTGGAGCTTCTGTACACAGGTAGTCCCAATGAAAGCATAAGGACAAGGAATATTCGTACAGATCCATCTTGATCTATAGCACACAGCCCTCTCCAACTAACAGAATGTTACATTTGATATAAGATTTTCTCAGTTTTAGTGAATGTTAGACTTCCCTGATTTTTTTTTTTAAGTGACTTTTCATGGTCTTTTTATTTTGTTTGGTTTATCTGGATATACAGTTTTCCTGTTAGTTTGGGTTAGCAATCAAGATGCACATTTAACAAAAACAGAACTTGAGATGCATGCAAAACCTGTGGCCAGATGGTATCAAGAAATCCAGAATTATACACATTGCCGTTGCATCTCTGTGGCTTTTTGGCAAGGTGATTTCAGAGTGGAAAATGCTTTAGGCTGAAATTAGGATTTATAATCTGTGTATTTCTTCTAAAAATGCACTTTCATTGTTACAAGGAAAATAAACATCACAACCTGTTAGTTTCTACTTGTTTCTTTTTACTCTTCTTTTACTCTTTAACTGATTTTTACTGAAACATTATTTACCTCAGTGTTCTCGTATCACCTTGCTTCCTGGCGTAGCAGCGCTGTACGGTCACGCTCTAGAGCTGCATGCATGAGCATAACTGAAAACCACATTTTCCCAAGATACTGTTACTACAGAAACGTACATACCCATTCCATCCTCATTTACTGTGGAACATCTTGCACTTGACTTCATTTTTCTGTTTTCTTAATGATGTAGCAATATTATCAGTTTTGATTTGGTTCCTTTTATGGGAGGGGAAAGAAAGAAGGACTAGCTGGCCTTCTACAAACATCTGTGCGGGAAAGCAGCAAAAAAGCCGCTCTTCAAATTTGTGTAGCTATGTATATTCCTGATGTATGAATATATCTATGCATACATACTGAGTATTTGGCTTTTTTTGTACAGGAGCAAGCATTTGCTGCTAGTGCCAGCACTGTATCTTATAAAGTTATTTCAACTACACTGGTGAAGGGCAACTTGATTGCCAGTATAATTAACTGCTGGCGTAGTACGTCCCTAAGCTCTTTAACTTTGCTTGGAAAACATTTTAGGTAGACCAGGTTTCAGATGTGTAAACATTTTATGGTTGTGTTTAAAGCACAGAAAAAACACACAACAGGTTAAGTTGTATTCAAATGGCTGTAAAAATGCAAAGTATGAATGAGTGCTAGGCAGCATTATAAAATGTTGGAAATACTTAGGAAAGTACAAATTCTGTGAAGCTGGCTTAGTTCCTCTTACGGTATTTATGTCCGTGTGGGGTAGCTACTTACTTGAATACTTGTGTTTTGGCTGGGCTGAAAAAGTGGCAGACCCGGCCGGACTGGCAATAGCCACAGGGGGGAAGTGTTTGCGCTTCAGCCCCACGCTGATGGCTTTGCCAGGAAGGCCTGGATGATGACAGCTGAGCCCCTCTTCCCCACTGGTACCCTATTAGCAAGGGCCCCGGCTTTCAGCCTCCGGTGACTGCCTTGGCGAGTGCAGCATTTTCTTCCCTGCTCTGAGTTTTGATCTCTCAGGACTGGAGAAACATCACACCGTGCGCAGGCGCGGGCTCAATTTAAACAGTCCATTCATTTCACGTTGTAATAACCTGCTCGTGCCCTTGACGTTTCCAGTGAATAGAGAATTGGGACATTATCAGTGACTAGTGAGGATGAAAGGAAATACTTCACCTCAGCTGTGGAAGCACCAGCATCTGTTATATTTTAGCTGTTATCTTTGGCCGGGGACCTATAACTGATCTCACAGCTGAGACAGGAACCATATGCATAAAGAAAATAATTTTAACCCTCTCCTCGCCCGTCACTCATGGGTGCTCGCCGCATGTGTTAATGTGAGAGCCATTAACGCTCCCTCATCAGGAAATGCCACCTAATAATAGGCAAAGGGTTAATGACTAAATACGGTATTTCTGGTGATGATGCAGACTAGGATGCTTTCTCTGTGTGATCACGCAGCAGCAGTATGACTGAAAGACCTTATCCAAATTAGTCAGGTATCTGACATACCCTACATGTAGCTTACCTGCTTCTTTCCAGCTCTGTCTGCGGTTTCACCCGATGTTTCATCTACTCTGAGGACATTTATATGTACCAATAGTATCCAATGAATTGACCTATTTAAAGGAAATTTGGGTGAAAGGTGATTTGTTTTTTTTAATGCTACACT
>NW_008825098.1:4079582-4080249 GCF_000699105.1 Pygoscelis adeliae
CATTTAAAGTTGATAAATTGGCGATTGAAGTGTTTTAAAAATAAGAAAATCCACAATTTTCCAGAAGCCACAAAATTATTATTAGCAACATGTTGTTGTCGCTAATGATTTCTGAATGCTGTGACTGTCAAATGGGCGGTGGAATTAAAAAATGAAAGCAAAAAATCAAAACGCTTTTAAGTTAGAGAGACCCAGATGAATGTTTTATGGTTTTGTACTCCCATTCTGTTTATCATTTCCCACACCATATAAGGAAACAAACAAAATTACTCACCTTAAAATCACCTTGCAATTGTCAGTCAAGGAGTCTTTCGTTTTAACTTCTTAATATGTAGCTGAAGCTAATAACCAGCTGTACCATAAGAGCTCCCAAGAATTGATTTGGGAGAAGAGGAGGGGGGGGAAAAAAAGAAAGAAAAACCAGGAAGCTCTTTACAAGGCAAATCTAATTACCATTGATGGGGTTTTCTCTTTTCCATTGTAGTTCAAGACCAGCATTGCATGCTGTCTTGAGGTGACTCTGTACCAGTCTGTCTTAAATGGTCAGGGGAAAAAAATAAAAACAAAAGCCTAAGGCAAGCCAAAGTAAATATTAATTTTGAAACTATGAACTGATATCCACAATGAAGTAACTTCTTTGGCAAACACCTGCAGTTTTGCTTACAGT
>NW_008825098.1:4080344-4085783 GCF_000699105.1 Pygoscelis adeliae
GATATGAAACACACTGTAAAGAGGTTTCATGTGCAGTGAATTAAAAAGTAAACTTGTTATATTTCCAGTGTTATGACTGACACATTCTTTGGCCTGACTGTGTAATCTCTATTTGTACAAAAGCCAGATTAGATACCTTATTTTTGAATGTTTGTAGCCCTTTGCTAGCTCTCAGAGCTTCAAGAAAAACTTGCAATGCCAATGGGTAAAGTTGTTTCATTTGGAGGGTAATACCAAGCATTCCCAATATATTGTTCCTTCATGTGGCTCTAGAAAATGTCATTAAAATTTTAAACATTGTACAGGCTATGAAACTAGTGCTAAATAAAGCATTAGCCTATGCACCGCACTAATTTTTTTAAGTTAAAACTTAAGGCAAAATGTACTTTCCAGGTGTGTCCCTAGCAAAGCAATAGAACACACTATGTAGCACGCTAAATTGCTTTTTGATGATCAAAATTCATCACTGGTTCCTAGCATTTAGGAAATAAATTAGGCAGTTTCAAATGGTACAAAAGAATTCCACTCCTGACACTCCTAGTGTGATGTTAACAGCAGTAGGGAGATGTGCCTGCCTTTCAAACAGGCTCTTCATGGCCAGTGTCTGCTCACAAGACAACCACATGAGAAAATGATTTTTTAAAGTTACATTTCAGTATCAGTAATATATGAAATTTAGCGTGTCAAAGAAAACTTAATTTTTTCGGATCCTACAGGTATTGAGGACTCAGGGGAAGGAAAGATGCAGAATCTGAAGAAAAAAAAACCATAAAACACGCAAATAGCCTAAATAGCCAGTTTCCTGCCCCTCTGTTTTGTTTTGCATGGGTAAAAAGGAAATAACCTGTTCTGCTTAATGTTGCCTAATGCTTCCTGTTAGAAGATCATTTTAGTAGAGATTCTTTGCTAAACTTAAGATTTCTGAGTTGAAGTTCCCAGCCTTTTCCTCATTTCTTGCCTTCCACCTTCCTTGCTCAAGAAAAAAAATTCAGGAAATTAATTCAGTTGTTCCAAAACTTAATTCCAGATTTTCAAGATTGAATCTTTTCAAGGTTGAATTAAGGTTAAAACACATTAATTTCTTTTGTTAAAATACTGATTCAGCTGCCGACCGAGCTGCTGAGGAGGGTGATCTTTTGAGAAGCTACTGGACACAAAAAATGAAAGCAGAACTAGCAAACATTTTCCCTGCTGACACCCAGGCAGTCTGGCAGAGAAGATGGAAACTGCTGTACTGAAGCCCAGACAAGTCGGGGGGCAGACAGAGACAGAGTCTCTGGATAGTAAGAATATTCTCTCTATTCCTCCTAATGATTATTTTTAAATGGCAGGAAATTTTAATGTGCATTTGTAATTCAGCAAGGGAAAGGGGCTGCTGTGTAGAGGTATCAGTGTGACAACATGTTATTGCAAACCTTTGCTACTCTTGCTGTTATAAATGACTTTTATAAATTGATCTAATGTAATTAAAAAATGCTCTGAGATACTGAGCAAGAAGGCTCAGGTTGAATCGTAAAAGGTACCTAATACCCTTTGAAATCAATGACAGTTAGGTATTTACAATTTCTTCCAATTCACAATTGTGTCCCACCCTGATTAATCCTAAAATTATGTCAAGGGAACAGACAAGGATTTAATTTCAGCTTACGTTAAAACTAAATGAATAATGTAACTACTATTTTCATATGTTTGTTCCCTTTGTTCACTGTGCCAATATATAGCTCAGCTAAGCCTTAGGATTAAAATAAGTGATCCATGATGCTAATTAACAGATTTATAAACCATTCTGTATGATCAAGCCATTCATAATTTTCCTGTCATATACGGGAAGGTGTGTGCAGTTGCCAGAAATGTATTACAAGCGTAATGAAAACAAATAGTCCAGAATGCTGAGAAATCAAACAAAATCTTATTAAAAATAACTTCAGTCACGGATCCAAAAAAGTAATTATTTGCACAGTTCCTATACCACACAACACCTGAAAATTAGGTAATGTTTAACATATGTCAGATTGTAGGCCCAGACCCAAAGTCAATTGTTGAAGTCTTTGCCCTGGAGGAAAACCATAAATCAGACAGGATATTAGAAATGGCAACTGACTAACGCTGCTCAAGGCTCAGGACAGGCAGAGGTGCTTCTAAAGCTGGTAAACTTGGCAAAGTGCACGTGAGTTGCTCAAAAGCGCACCGTAAAGGTGGCTCCACCACTCATGGCATAGCTGTCACAGAGAGTACATGCACTTGTGTACAGAGAAACAAGCAGGTTTTAGAGAAAGGTTTGGGTTTCTTTTTAAAAAAAAACCAAAAAACTCCAAATAATCTCTCACTGAAATTCAGCCTATTGAGTTTGAAACAGTTCTCCAGGGATAAGTTCATTAAAGGGCTGAAATATTTTAAACTGTTTCAGTGGGAATTTTTGCAGTTGTTCTGTGTGATTCTCACTTTGAAGCTAGTGACCATCGATGTTGGAAATGTTAGATTGCTTTTGAGGTGAAGATTGAAAGAGAAAACTTTACTCAGCACTCATTAGACCACATCTGGAGTACTGCATCCTGCTTTGGGGCTTCAGGACAAGAAAGATGTTAATAGACGAGAGCGAGTTCAGCTGAGGGCCACCAGGATGATCGGAGTACTGGGGCAGGTGCTCTGGGAGCGGCAGCAGAGGGACCTGGGCTTGTTCAGCCTGGAGGATAGGCAGCCCTGAAGGACCCCATAGCAGCCAGTGCCTACAATGAAGCTACTGAGGAAATGCCACCAGCCTCCTTAAGGAGGTGCGTGGCAGGAGGAGGAGAGACAGTGGGCATGGACTGAAACAGGGCAGGTTCTCACTTGACACAGAAAAACAGTTTTTACTATGACAGTCAAGCATTGGACCGGAGATGCCATGTGGTCTCCATCCTTGGAGAAGACAGGGTTGGAAAAAGCCTTGGGAAATGTGGTGTGAATTCAGACTTGGGACTGCTTTGTGTGGGAGGATGTGCTGTGCGGATGACCTCCCAAAGTCCTTTCCAGCCTGAAAGGCTCTCTGATCCTAAATGAGGACAGCAGAAGAGAGAGGAACAGCAAGTAAGGGGTGAACAAAATTACTAGTAAAATTTATGTACCTTGCTAAAACCAAATAGTTTGATGTGTTTATTTTACTTAGTAACCAAAAGTACAGAGTGACATAATTGATTCTGACCACGACAATCCCCAGGCTACCACAAAAATTGTAGCTCTACAAAGTTTTGCAGTATGTAATGTCGTAACGCCTTGCACTTGTGCAGAACTCCTATCCAGTGATCTCTAACCCTGTACAAACTCGACTAACAAAGGCTCAGTGCAGTCCTTTGAGGCAAAGGATATATTGCTGCTAATTTCATTTCTGCAGATGCAGCTTGCAGAAAGTTATCTTGACTGAAGTTGTGCTGGGTTTGACTGTAAATTTTTGTGGGGTCAGGGGAACTGGAACAGATCAGGTGTACCGAGAGCGCAAAACGATGGTCAGCTCTCCACTGAGCAGGCATGGAGTATATTTCTTTTTCTGCCTGTCCTGGAGCAGCTGATACATTGACATTGGGCCCTGCTTTACTGGTGAATGAGTAGTGGATGCAAAGTGTGGGTCTCTCGGCTTCCTGCCCACTGTCCTTGCAATTGGAAATAATGGATATAACCTCAGCTTATTTCCCACTGATTCTTGACACAGCCTGGCCAGTGCTGCATGGAAGAGAATGAATTAAGTGTCCTTTTCCTTTGGAGTCACATAAAGGAACTGGTGGAGTTTAGTCTACAGAAAGTTAATGCCAGACCACGTTTCCTAGATGTGGGCTTTTACTCTAAGAACAGTTTGTGCATTACTCAGGCAACAACAGGTGGTGAACTTTTTTTCCTTGCCTTAATAGGGTTTTGCCATTATTCACACATAGTCTCTATCGACACTTTCTGTATGACAAAGAAATCTACTTCAGATATCGGTAGTTTAAGGATTTATAATCTCATAATCCGTTTAGGTTATTTTGTGTCTACCAAATTACTATAGCACCTCTTTACATCATGACAGATTGTTTAACCACTTTGGGAAATCTTTTGGTTGCCTGGATCTGAGACTAGCGTACCCATCTCCACACAAAAAAAAAATAGTATTGTGAAGAAGAAAGCGTAAAATACTTATGAAATATCTTCTGTTTAGCTATGAAAAGCCTTTAGGTACTTTACTAATATTTGCCTGATAAACACAACAATTTGAAACTCATCTCGCTTGGCTTTCTGGTTAGGCTTAAAGGAAAAGTCAAGGAAAAGAGATATTCCTGATTCATTCTCTGAAAAAGCAATGGGTGCATCATCACAGGTTTTTCTCTGCTGGCAGGATCAGCCACTATGTAATCCACCAAAATTAAAAGAAGCACAACCCAAGCAGGTGTTCCCCACCATTCACAGACACAGGCAGCCATGTGAGTTCACCTAAGAGAGCATTGAGGTTTGGGTTTGGTTTTGGTTTAGTTTTTGCCTTTTAGCAAGTCTGACTTTATTAGGGGGAGGTATCGTTAGATGAGCTAATAAGGTTGGAAGAAACCAACAGCTTTCCAAGGTGCACAGTCTGTTCTAAGAGGCTAAGGTTGATGATAAAGGTCAAGGTTAAAGCAGAAAAGTGACTGACTGAAGAGCAGTGCTTTTCTGATCCCGATTTAAAAGGCACAGAAGGCAATACCAGCCTTGGCGTTTGTTTGAGTTAAGGACGTAATGCTGTTTGCCTCTTCTCTTGCCCCAAGCAGGAGAAAACATAGGCCATATTTTGGCTTAGCTCTTATGGACAGAATTGCTAATGTGATTTCAGAGTCTGGGTGATTCTGAACTTGGTAAAATTACCTTGTGCTCAAATTTCAGCTTTGTTAACCATTACATTAAAATTATCTTGATAATTGGCCTGGAAATGACTTAAAGATGAACACAGAATTCATTTGCTTTATTTTTTGAAGAATGAGACTGACTTTAAATGTGTCCCTGTGTAGATGCAGGGTGAACATAGCTCCATTTCCTGCTGCTCCTTCTTCTGACTACCTTCAGGCAGATTGCTTCTTCTGAAGCTGGATCAGCCCTAAGTAGGCCGCTCATGGAGCTGAAATTTGCTGTTCCACACCTCCAGTTAGTGTCCTAACCACCAGCCTCAAATGAGCAATGTCTATTTGACTGTGACTAAATGAAATTTAATTAGAAATGTTCCAGCTAGCACTATTCATTGAACGATAATGCTGTGTAGGCAAATTGTGAAATTATTAAACACTTGCTGTGTCCCTAAACTGACAGTAGAAAAGTGAATAAAATCTGTTAATTGCTCTTTGATTTCCCCAGTCAACTTCCATTCCCTAAAAACTGCTAAGTGGTTTGTGCAAGTTTTTTCTTAGGTCTGCAACTACCTTTTTAGAACATAGCATGTGTGTTTGTTTATTATCTGAGTTTTTT
>NW_008825098.1:4085809-4087338 GCF_000699105.1 Pygoscelis adeliae
CATTTCAAACACTTTTAAAATTTCATTTATTTCATAGTTGTGTTGTGATTTGCCTCAATTTACCTTTTTTTACATAGAGGGGTATAATCCACTGAAGTCAATGTAACAGCCCTCAAGTCTTATGAAATAGCCCTAAGCCTGGGTAGAACTAGGCTGGTGGTTTCTGCAGGTGGGTGGCTGGAGCCTGTGCTGGTGCAACGCAGGCAGAAGTCTTTGGGGCTGCCCCAGCTGAGAGCTGTAGCTGTGTTCCCATCTCGTCTTTTCCTTCCTCTTACTTTCCCGATTATTAGGATTAGCCTTAGGCCCTTGAGAAAGCCCCTTATTCTCAGCACAAGATCATGGCGCGGTACTCTCACAGGGAACATTACCATCTGGTGTCAGCAATTCTTGTTGTCCCAACTCTTAGAGCAATTCATATTTTCCGGACACATGGGTGGCAGGATTTTCTGTGGCTGATTTCTTTTGTCTCTTTAAATGCTCGTTCTTCATTGCAAGCCTCATGGGCAGCAGGCTCTCCAGCCAAAGTGCGTAAACATGGAGGGGGGCTTTGCCACTAGTAAGCTTTTTACAATAGATGTCTATTATTCAAAATAAGGAAGGCAGTTTTATAAGGCCTGTGAGTGCACATTTCCCAGTCTGCTGCTTCTTAAATTACCAGGAATGCAAAAATAACCAATAGTTTGACCTCTTAAATCACAAATTGGATAGGCTTACCATTAAAGGACATTGTAAATGTGTTTCCCATTATTTAGTTCATTTGGTGTGTTCAGCAGTAAGCTTTTGGATGTTTGGGGTTTTTTTAATTCTTTACAGAAATGATTTGATAACTTTCTTTCCTGGAGTTTGATTAGGTCCTCTGGACCTACAATAAGAGAAACTGAAGACTTTATAATGAAGGTTGGGTGGAGTTATAATATTCTTGCTATAAAAGCTAATGGGTGCATATTGTAAAGTATGGGTATAATGAATATAGTGACCTTCATAAATAAGATCTATCCATCTCTTATGACTGGAGACAAAGATTATACGAGAGAACTGTCCCAAATAGAGATGTGCTATATGCAGCTTACCAGAGATTGCTTTTCTGCCTAGGAAGGAAATAATTTTCGGGGAAATTTCTGCAGAGGGCGGGATCTGTAAAAATTCTGCATGTTGGTCTGATCTTGTTTCCATTTAAATCGATGATAACATTGTGCATAGAATCATAGAATCATTAAGGTTGGAAAAGACCTCTAAGATCATCGAGTCCAACCATCAACCCAACACCACCATGCCCATTAAACCATGTCCCTAAGCGCCTCATCTACACATCTTTTAAATACCTCCAGGGATGGGGACTCAACCACTTCCCTGGGCAGCCTGTTCCAATGTTTAACCACTCTTTCAGTCAAGAAATTTTTCCTCACGTCCAATCTAAACCTCCCCTGGCGCAACTTGAGGCCATTTCCTCTCATCCTATCGCTTGTTACTTGGGAGAAGAGACCGACACCCAACTCGCTACAACCTCCTTTCAGGTAGTTGTAGAGAGC
>NW_008825098.1:4087374-4092395 GCF_000699105.1 Pygoscelis adeliae
CTCCTGCTGGCCACACTATTTCTGATACAGGCCAGGATGCCGTTGGCCTTCTTAGCCGCCTGGGCACACTGCCGGCTCATGTTCAGCCGGCTGTCGACCAACACCCCCAGGTCCTTTTCCGCCAGGCAGCTTTCCAGCCACTCTTCCCCAAGCCTGTAGCGCTGCATGGGGTTGTTGTGGCCAAAGTGCAGGACCCGGCACTTGGCCTTGTTGAATCTCATGCAGTTGGCCTCGGCCCATCGATCCAGCCTGTCCAGGTCCCTCTGCAGAGCCTTCCTACCCTCGAGCAGATCAACACTGCCGCCCAACTTGGTGTCGTCTGCAAACTTACTGAGGGTGCACTCGATCCCCTCATCCAGATCATTGATAAAGATATCGAACAAGACCGGCCCCAAAACTGAGCCCTGGGGAACACCGCTCGTGACCGGCCGCCAACTGGATTGAACTCCATTCACCACAACTCTCTGGGCCCGGCCGTCCAGCCAGTTGTTGACCCAGCGCAGAGTACACCTGTCTAAGCCGTGAGCCACCAACTTCTCTAGGAGAATGCTGTGGGAGACAGTGTCAGAGGCTTTACTGAAGTCCAGGTAGACCACATCCACAGCCTTTCCCTCATCCACTAGGCAGGTCACCTGGTCATAGAAGAAGATCAGGTTGGTCAAGCAGGACCTGCCTTTCATGAACCTGTGCTGGCTGGGCCTGATCCCCTGGTTGTCCCGCGCATGCCTTGTGCACTCTCTGTGGAAGTCCTGTCTCATCAGTGTAAGCATGTATATCTTTTTACTGCATCCTGTAAAGTTCCTATTTGTCATCCTTGTATCTCTTCTCATTTTTTTATTCATTGGTTAAATTTTATCTTTTAGTAGATCTTCATAACTCGTGATTAGCTTTTAAGAAGCAGAGGTCCATTCATTTGCGGACATTTCAGTTTAGAAGTAATGGAAGTGAGGGCAATGCTCTGGTTTTACAAAGTGTTTGTAAAAAGCTTTTTATAAAAGCATTTACAAAATTTTTCTGTCTGACACTGGGCTTGTTCAGAAATATTTTCATAATTTTTATCTTTAAAATCTTCTTGCTACTTTTATTTGGAATTTTCCTATTTGCAACTGTAATAAATTGCAAATGGAAGAGGAAGGAGTTTTACTGCAACAAGGAAGTTTCAAATATGTTATTAAAATAAAATTCCTGTATTTCATTTCAGATTAATCAGGCTCTATATAGGAGAGAAAATGTGTGTCCTCTAAGTCCTATCTGTATTTGGGGTATGCATCGGGAGAAATTAAGTGGCTGCGTGTTCAAACTGTGGTAGGCTTGGTCCTGTAAACACTGCCCGTAGGTAGATTGTGATCACATTTTGACTGTAATCAGCTAGGCTCTGTTCCTGCGAAAACTTGAGTAGTTGCCTTTGGTTAGTTGGACATGTGCTAAAGCATTTGCAGAGTAAAAGCCTGCTGTCATACTTGTCTTTCTTGCATTTGTGTGTTGGTTGAGAGCGTAAGTATGAGGTTCCCAACTGACAAGGACAGATCCCTTCGTTACCGTTGCCGCTCTCACATGGAGGAGATGCAGTCAGCAGCTCTTCTGTGGTTGGCAGGCTTGGAAGGAGGTAGGTGGCTTCATCATAGCCACGACTATGCTTTAAAAATATTTAACTTGTATAGCTTAATTGCTGCCCAGTTGGCTAGAAGGGCATCAGTGCAAAAGGTGACCTTCTGTCAGGCAACCGGGCTTTGAAAGTCAGGTGCATAGGTGTGTATGCAAAATTAAGTCCTGATCTCAAAGGATGATAACAGTTTACCTTTATTTTTCAGCTGGGGGGCATAGAAAGTGGCCTGCTGTCAAGCAGAGGAAATGAAAGAGGGATGAGAGACAACTGGAAGCGCAGGTGGTTTTACTGCTTTTGTGATGAAACAGTCTTCTGCCTTTGATTCCTTTAAGGGGAGCATGCAGTATGGCAAACCCCTACTTTATTTCAGTGCATGCGAAGGTAAAATGTGTTCCATTAAAATGAGCTTCTAAATGTGTTTCATTAAAATAAGATTTTGAAAAATACTTAGATGATGACGACTAGATTCTCAAAGATAATTTAAAGAAATGTGCATAGCATTCTGTGAACAGATAAAATGTCATCTGTAATTCTTTAGATATATTGCCTGTAATATGCACTGTCATCCTCTGTTTAAAGTCTTATCAGTAAAGCATATAGAATAAAATTGTTATCAGTAACAGAACATTGTTCTAAAATGGCTTTGTCTGTTTAATGAAAGGCAGGACCAGAAATAGATAGTATTTAACTCTACAGCTGCTTTTAATGGAGATATGCAAGCAAAACTCACATAATGAATGTTCCTAAAATTTTGTTGGGCTGTTTCTAACTTTTTTTAAGCGAACATATTTATAGGAGTTGTAGAGCAGATAAACCTAAAGGTTCAGGATTCCACTTTAAGTGGTTCCATAAGTTGAAAGGCTACTGATATCTCATGGAGTAGACAATTTCCATATAATCAGTCTGTGACCAATTCAATCTAAGATACTGGATAGAGGGGGCAAATCTCTGAGGTGCATTGAGGAAAGAAGCAGTTTACATACATATACAACACAGATAAAGGTGTTTTGCTGTCAGTGTGTCTTCTCTATGTTTTAGAGAAAAAACATTAGACTAAAAACTCTGGGTTTTTAGTCAAGTAATTTGAATTTTCTATTTATTAGTAATTTGGCCTGTATGCCCTGGTTACTCAGTGTGTTCCCGTTGCTTGAAGTACAGCAGAACACAGAACAAAAAGACAGTCTGTGACCCTAAGAATTTATCATCTTTGCATATGATGAGGAAAAACGTATGTCCACAGTAGAGGAGAGTAATAAAGGAATATTTGTCTACAGGACAGCAAGTGGTCTCAGCATGCAAGCAACTTAACCCTTGTCAGATTCTTTTGGAAGAGCCATCTGTAAAAGAGGGATATGAGCCTTGTGATATGCATATACTGAAATCCTGTGTAAATGCCAAGGTTTCAGTGCAGCCTGGCTATACAGGCAATAAATCTTACTGGAACACCTTTTTCTGGCCTGTAATAGCTCAGACAATGAGTAGAACTAGACTTTGCTGGCAGCTGCTGAGGACAGGGTCTGTTGAAACTAACGACACATGGTTAATTAATGCTAGGTCTGTGCATTGATTCAAATTCATCACACAAGCCTGAAGGTGTATTTATATTCAGATGTATTTATTGTTTTGAAACAGTTTTCTCTGGATAGGACCATTGCCTGTGGGAGCTTGCAACATACCTGTCTGTACCCGTTTATACCACATTCCAAGGAAGAAGGAAAGTTATGCATCAGGGTCCTCACCAGGCTGGTTTCCACACTGAAGGAAAATGGTAAGCTGTGGGAAACCAAATGTGCATATGTTGTTAAAACAGAATCAGATATCATTAGGGTATTGGCTAAATACCTACAGTCATGTTTCTTTAAAAAAAAAAAAAAAAAAAAAGCACTGGGGTGAATGTTGGAAAAAGAAGATGTAAGGAGGTAGGAGAAAGGCCAGGGCTGAAATTTACAGTGGGAAGCCCTAAATAAAGGCATTAGGTTTTTGCAGCATCCAAAGGAAGAAGAAAAGGAAATGAGTTTTTAGGATCACAACGGGTAAGTGCACTTCAAAGCATGGCACTGATTACATGGAAAGAGTAAGAAAAGCAGGCTAACGTTTATCTGGTGAAGTAGTGAATTCCTGTTTCAGCCTGAGGAGATAATTTCTGATAATATCCCTGGTGACCTGTGAAGCTTCTCCATCAGTGGAAACGACAAGAGGGGGTGAATGACCTATAGCATCACCTGCCTTTGCTTTCAGTAACAGATGCTGATGCATAGCACCTTGGTGGATAGAGGGAGGTGTAACTCACACTTTTGCCTCCCAAAGTGATTCCAGACAAATGTCTGTCATTATCAATACAGCTGACACGCTGATCCTTGTGGGTAAGAGCTAATAGTGGGTGTTCATTTACTTTATGGAACTTGTAGGGGTTTTATTGTTATGTTTTTTTAAAAAGAAACTACTCAATAATTCCCTTTATAGCCAAGCAGCACATTAGTGCGTAGAGTAATAGTGCAATCAAATCCTTCTACAAGGCAGAGGAAAGCAGTGCTTCTTTTCTGTCGGAATTTAGCAGCATCCAGTAATCACAGTGATATATGCTAGGTTCATACATTCTCCCAGGGAGAGAAGGCAAGGGAGTAATAACAGATGCTAGGCTGGGTATCGGTCTCTTGTGATAATAAAAACAACATTGAAGGTTTCAAGTGGGGAAGGCCTAAATGCAGAAAGTGTTGGAAGATCTGGTTGAAGATTAGTCTTAAACCTCACGTGGGGGAAAGGGAGGTGAACTCTCTTCCATAAATCATCCGGATACTTAATTTGATATCAAACATGAACCTTAACATGTGTCATATAATCTGGTTTAATACACATGGGTCTTATTAAAATAGTGTGAGCCAAGGACTGTGCTGATTTACACAAGTTTGAGCAAGTCCTTTGCAAGGCAGAAAATGTACCTTAATTTAGCCTGCTTTCATTTAGAAATAGAACTTAGTATGTTTTTAGCAATTGTAGCAGTTTTCCTCATTAAGGGGCTGATCCAGTGTTTGTTGGTGTCATCAGAAAGATTCCTATTGCTTCGCAAAAGGAGATTCATCCCCTGAGACTCTGGTGGTTATCTGAGGCATGGTGATTAGGCAGAGAGAGAAGCACTGCTGGGGCAACTGTGACCCTGAGTCCAAAACCAGAGCTGCTTTGGACTGGGATATTTGATGGGTGGACTGTCCGGTGGGTGACGAATTGGTTAGATCCTTGCATCCAGAGGGTAGTGGTCAACGGCTCAATGTCCAGATGGAGACTGGTGACGAGTGGCGTCCCGCAGGGGTCTGTATTGGGACCGGTACTGTTTATCATCTTCATCAATGACATAGGTAGTGGGATCGAGTGCACCCTCAGCAAGTTTGCAGATGACACCAAGCTGAGTGGTGCGGCT
>NW_008825098.1:4092635-4109684 GCF_000699105.1 Pygoscelis adeliae
CTCTGCTCTGCTGAGACCCCACCTGGAGTACTGCATCCAGCTCTGGAGCCCTCAGCATAAGAAAGACACGGACCTGTTGGAGCGGGTCCAGAAGAGGGCCACAAAAATGACCAGGGGGATGGAACACCTCTCCTGTGAAGAAAGGCTGAGAGAGTTGGGATTGTTCAGCCTGGACAAGAGAAGGCTTCGGGGAGACCTTATTGCAGCCTTTCAGTACTTAAAGGGGGCTTATAAAAAAGATGGGGACAAACTTTTTAGCAGGGCCTGTTGCGACAGGACAAGGGGGAATGGATTTAAACTAAAGGGGGGCGGGCTTAGGCTAGCTATAAGGAAGAAATTTTTTACGTTGAGGGTGGTGAAGCACTGGCACAGGTTGCCCAGAGAGGTGGTGGATGCCCCGTCCCTGGAAACATTCCAGGTCAGGTTGGACGGGGCTTTGAGCGACCTGATCTAGTTGAAGATGTCCCTGCTCACGGCAGGGGGGGTGGGCTAGATAACCTTTAGAGGTTTCTTCCAACCCAAACTGTTCTATGATCCTATAAAGCTGGATGCTGTGAGTCCCTCTCTCTCTCTCCTTTTTTTTTTTTTTTTTTTTTTTATGACTAGTACCTCTTAGTGGGCTGACCATTTCATACCAGACATGAAGTTTTTGTTTCTGAGCGGGGAGAAATAGTTCATGTTTGGACTGTGCACAAGCACACTGGTTATGTTGTAGCTTTGTGACTGGTACAGAAAATCAGCAGGTTGAGCAGACCACTGCCATTGAACAAGGCTCCCTCAGTCAGGATTATCAGCCCTGCTTCTCCCACTCATGCACTCAGTGTGGGCTCCAGGCTCTGCTTCCTCAGTACATCATTAGTCACCACTGAAAGTACACTCAAAAGATACTAGTAATTACAATGTGCTTAATAGGCTGACAGAGGAATGAAAATGCACAACAAAAGCAAGCAGAGGAGGCAGGGTGATTTCTTGAAAGACAGGTCAGCAGCAAGTATGTTTTGAACCATCAGCTAACAGGCAAGCCTTAAAAAAGCAAGTGGAGTAACTAAATCAAAGTATACAGAGAGAGTTCATTTTTATCTAACTGAATTTATATTGGTTTCACCCCAGTAATTTTGGTATCATTATCCATGATTTATATGGTGTGAGTTAGGTCATACTCTAGTCCGTTGTGAGGTGTGGTGTTCGGGGTTTTTTTCCAGTTAAATAGTTCAAAAGTATATTTGGGAAGCTAAACAAATAGATATGCAAGAAATGTGAGAAACTTCTGAGATTGAGTGAAAGAGGAGGATTCAATCTGCAAAATATTCTGAAGCACAAAAGGCATGTAAAATATTTGTGAAGATATATCAGTTCATAAAACAGTATCTGTAACAGCTTAAAGATGAAGTGAAATCAAGGAATAAAGCAACTGCAGGAATCCCTGCAGGAAGAGAATTGCTAGTTGCGATTGAATTTAGGCATTTTCAAGCTGCCCTGCTCCAGTCAAAGGACAGAAATAAGCTTTTTTATACTTTAACATTTTATAGAATTCCTACAGGAATGCTCATTTAAACAAACAAAAAAAAGAGATGATCATTCTGGCACACTAGAAACATCTTAATCTGACCTATGAGAAAAGATTCCTGAGGAAAGCTGGAAATGACAAAGATCTTAATTCAAATGCAGGAAAATTCTGAACTTCTGTGACCGAGGCACAGGGAACTCAACACTTTTAAAAACTATTTCTGTGTTAAAAATATGGATGATCTATTGCCATTGTTAGATGTAAGGAAACTTTAATCTTCTGGGATATCAGATCAGTATTTCTGATTAATCAAAACAAATACGTAAAAATAAAGTTTTATCTGTACAATATACTTGGTCAACAGTATCTTTGTCCTGTTTGAAACTTCATTTTTGTTTTATTTCTTACATCTTGAAACTATTTCAATCTTTTGTACAAATTTTTCGTGGCACTGAGAGCGCTCTGTTTCCCGAGTGTTAATCATAGTGAATAATTTGTCTTGTGATGGGATATGACCCAACACTTAACCAAAGGAAGGAGTACAATTGTGTTGAATTTAGCTCCAACTGAATCAGGCTCAAGGTGTTGCAAAATTGAACCTTCAGCAAACACTTCACAGTGGCTTTGAACGGGGAGAAAAATAAGAACTATATGCTCATGTCTTTCCTCAGGCAGAACAGTTTTCTTTACTCCACGAAAAGTGACTTTAATGGGACTTTCCATAAAGGGAGGTATTAACATCAGGATTACAACAATGTCTCATAAATTTTATCAAAATTTACACACAAAACAAAGAGGGTTTTTTCAGAGTTATAACCAAGACTTTAATTGTTCTGCAAAAGGGTTTGGAACTGCTTTAATCATATCACTTGTTATTGCAGGGAGTCTCACAAACACCATTCACGGGACTTGTGCGGTAATAACAGTGTGGTTCAAAAAGGCCTGAACGGTAGCATTTGAGTATAGCTAATTTTTCATAGTTTCTTTCTGCTTAAGTATTTTCATTGAAATGGTAACAAAAATAAGTGTATTGTACTTAGCTGGAAGGTCACTGCCTTGAATAGCTGACTAAACAATCAGTATTTTCCACCGAAGGGACTGAAGATTAAAATGTCAGAACATGAGCATGGTATGTTAGGACACATTAATTGTAGAAACTTCACTTCTTTTGAGTTAGTAAAAAATAGGAGGAATTACAAGTTCTCCTAAGTAGGAGAGAATATTCATATAGTATTGACCTTTGAAGCAACATTGATGATTTAAAACAAATATAGAATGCATAGTTTCCTCGATTGAAGGAGAAATACGGCAGGTGACTTTTTTCCTTAGCTCTACGGCTCTTTCATTCAACATAGTGTGCTGCCTGCTCTCTTTTTTTCTGTCTGCATTCTTCATACCCTGTCCAAAAGATGTGCAATCTCATTTTCTTTAATTCCTTCTCGAATACTCTATTCAACATTACCATATGTAAGTCCCCCTCTAAATCAGTTTACCTGAGTGGCTTTGCAGATACCTTTTTTTGGAGGGGTGGGACATGTGCCTGTATTTTCGGTTGAGACACTTAAATTTTCTGAAAACGCTTAATGCTTTTCCTTATCTGAAAGCAATGCGATCATTACACGCAGCAAGGTCAGTGGAAGAACTTTGGTGAAAGCCTAGAAAATGCAAAACTTTGTGAAAAGTAAAGTGAAAAGTAGTTTGAGAAGTTATAACAATATTTAAAACTTACATAGAAGTCCTTTCTTTTTAATAGAGGATTTTTAGTAGACTTTATTTCCAATACCTCTAATTCGGCTTCTGAGAGGTGTGTTTGGTTTTGGGAGGGGTGTTAAGACTCTTTTAGTAGTTACTGTCCTTATTATATGAAGCTCAGCAACTAATGAAGTCTTGTGTAGTGAAGGTTATATACAAGTATGAAATTATATGGTAGCTAACAGTTGTAATTGAGGCTCAGTATTTTCTTTTCGCTTCTATTCTGCAGTTAAACATAAAAAAAAAAAATATGATGCTGGAGGTATTCTATTTTATGGTGGCTGTTAGAGAACAACAAACCTTGCAAATTTCATTTCATGGTATGAGAAAAATCAATGGCAGTGATATCCTGTTTGCAAAAAGTCTGTTCAGACACTGGCTTTGGATTCTTTTTTCATGCTGACTGTGTACCCAGGTAATTCTATTTTTTGTGAGTATAAACATCTGGAGAAACAGATCCACTGAATAATATTTCAACTCCCTTAGAACTGGGGAGTTGAAATATTATTTCAACTAGACTCTGTCACCATTGTCACCAATCAATGGTTTCATTGGTGACAGAGTTTAGCTTATCTAGATGATTAATTACACTGAAATAGAAAAAGAATAAATACTGTTGATCGAGGGAGAGAAAAAAATCTATATAGTAAAAGTACAAGTTGATCTCATTTGAGCTGACTATTATGGTTATTGTTACAGAATACCTTGCACAGGAGTTTGATTTGTACAGAAATTGCATAATTTCCTGATTGTGCAAATGGGCAATTAAATTCTAAAAATATACCTTGTTTCTTGTATTTTGAAAGGAGTAATTATGTGCTTAATGTAACGCCCATGCTTAGTTGCACTAAACCCATGTACTTCAGTTGACTATAATTTTGAGCATTCAGAAATATTGCCCAAAAGTGTTTTATTTCAATATCTCACTGAAAATGTGATCTGTAGGAAAAGATTTTAACTAGTTTACATATGTGGTTTCTGTAAGTTCATTACGTAACGACTGTTGCTTTCCACCCTAAACATGCTGTTATGAAACTTGTTAAAAATAGCAGAGAACAAAACAGTCCAGTCTTTAAAGATGCTCATTGTCATAAGTGTAAAGATTTGCTCTTTATAAATCCACACAATTACCATTTTGTATTTATTTTATATTTTATTCAAATATAAAACTTCCAGACCTCTCAATCCTTAGGCAAAAATTTCATCAGTTAAGAAATCTTTGGCTACAAAATACATTAAATACAAACACAAAATGTAACATTATTTTTATATAGATTTTTATTGCTTGCTTTTTTGAGTCAATATGGGGATAGGTTTGTATTCTCAGGCATTCTTAAATCAATGTCTTCCTTATGCACATTTTCCATGGATATATTAGAACTGTTCATATACTTTTGGTTTTTATGTGTAAAAACTGCTACAAACTCACACAAAGAGAATAACGCACAATTTGGGGAGTCATACTGTAGAAGCCATTCAAAAATTGTAGGTCCTTCTGGAAAAAAAAAATTGGGTACAAAATTTGCTAAAGATTAAAGAAAGTTACTCTGGAAGTGTAAGTTATAGGAAGGGGGAACAGAGAAATTGCTGCCTGTGAATTTTTTTTCTTAATTTGTATTCACAGTGTTGAAATATTTATCAAGCATAAAATCAAGGTGACTCAGAAATTTTATAGCAGAGTAGTAATCTTATTGAAATTTTTTTAATAGTGTTTTTTACTAATGCTGAAATTAAGGCATTTTAATGTTGACTGAGTAAAATCCTGCATATGGCATTTTAACTGAGATAATACATGCTAAATACAAATCTAAATAATTTGGTTCATTTTAATATTTTTTGTTACACATGATCAAAGTTTTCCCCCATAATTATACTCTTGAACAAGTCTCATCTTGTATATGCTTAAACCTTTGCTAGTTAGAGAGATTTAGATTTGTTGCTTATACTCTACATGCTTTTTCTGAATTGTTTGTCTAAATTATGTTAGATGCAGTTTTATATTTTCAATGGGGTAAGCCATGGCATACATCTATCATCAGTTCAGTAAAGTTAACAGTTATTTTATTGGGTTCAAAATTGTTCAGCATGCAGACTAGAGAATGTTAGATTAATGCACAAGTTTGCTGTGAATGTGAGCAGCTAAAGTCTTTATCACATAAATCCATTGCATGCTTTTTAAGACACTGCTTCAGTCTCTTTCCCCACTCCAGCAACAATTTTATTCCTGTTTCTAATCCTAAACTGAACCTCTGTTGATGACTCATCATTGATGGAATTTTTATTTTGCTTAAAATTATCATGTTGGGGGAATATTGTCAATTTACATGAGCTTAAATTTTGACCTGTGGTTTACATCCCAGTATTACTACTTTTGCTTGAGGCGTAGAGTTGAGGACTAGAAAGGCCTCAACTTGGGGGGAAAACATTCCTATGCTAATTTGGAGAAATAGCTTGTCCATCTTTCTGCTTCTCTTATTTAACTTGCAAAAATGTGACCGATAGCACTTACCTATCTCAAACTTTTTTCGAATAGCACTGTATTAGAATATTAATTAAAAAAATGCAGCATTTAATCCATTTGGCCTCTGGATGTAGACTCAGATAGCAGCTCTGCAGGCAGGACTTTGTTATGAAGCTTTCCTTTATGTACGTAGTGTTGAAGCACAAATGAGGCTTTGCATAATCATCCATTGGCATATATAGAGAGCTTATATCCCAGCACAGAGCACTAAAATAATCTTTTCTCTAAACTTGGTAGGGCGGTAAAAAATATTTTTCCTGTAGTTGCTTCTGCGTTGGAGATGTTTGCAAATTTGGAACAAAAAGCTTCTTTAGGATTTGATCCAAACAGATAACAGATTATAATGTTGCTTAAAAAAACGAAAACCATTTATAACACAGTTGCCAAGTTTGAGAAAGAGCCCAGTTAAACCTATTTAAGTCCTCTCTCATATATCATTAGAGATTTCCCATTCAAAATCTCTCCATTAATGTTATTTATGGACCATTCAAAGTAATATTATTTTATGTTTGGGGGAAATAAAACTTTGGGGATTAAATATTTTACTTGTCAGTGTTCATTCCAGTAAATGTATTTTTCCCTAGCTAAATCCTGGAGTTCTTAAGATAATAGCTTGCACTTGTAAATACTTGTATCTGTGACCCTGATCTCTCTTTTCTCATCAAAAATGAAATAACTATGTTTCACAAACGTGTCAGCCAGCCAACCTTTCCTACATTGTCCCACCAGTTCTATTTCGGTTTTGCTGTAACCTGAAGCTGACTTTTTATAGTAAAATCAAGAACACGGCTACGAAGAATTGACTCCTGCCAGCAAGGTGCCAGCTACGACTTTATGAGAGCAGAGGTAAGTTTGGTTCAGTTATGTGCCACTCACTTTTGATCAAATCCTGTTGGAGCACAGGTTCACCCACGGGTGGACTGGTAGTACTGAACACAATTTCTCCTGGTCTTCACAGATTTTAGAGTAGCAGTGGCTGGCCCAGCTCCAGGAGTCGTCATCCAGCTCAGTGTTTTTGTAAGGAAAATCAGTTCTTCCAGCTCCAGCCCTTTCAGTTACTGGCACCTCTGCTAAGGATTGAGTGGCAGTTTTGGTTGTGGTCTTTCGTCTGTGATGTATAATAATTTTATATTTCTGTCAGAGACATCATGAACAGAAATGTGGGTACTTGTGGTACGTGGGACATGAAAAAGCAGCCTTTGTGTATCTGATGTACGTAAGAGTTACTGCATGTGCATGACACAGCCTTTGTACGTGTAAATCATCCCTGCAAGGTAGTTCTAATGAGTCCAACAAATCCAGCCTGGGACTGAGTCTTTTGCACGCCGTGTGGGGTTGATTTTGGTGTACCAACAAAGTTTAGCACACCTGGTGTATGTTGCACTCCTCGCATGTTGCAGGTTACCTGTGCACGAGCCACAGTGCTGGTCTGTGTGTGAGCAGTAGTGATTTCTTTAGGGCTGAGTCTGACGGCCAAGACCCAGTCAATCACCAATGTGCCTCCAGTTTCAAGCTTAATTTTTTGTCCATCCTGTAGTACTGCATATTTATCAAATAACAGGTAATGAATGGGTCAGAAAAGAATTTCCAAGCTATATGTGTAAGCAGAGGAAGAAGACAGTTTGTGGCTGATACCCATGATTAATCATACAATGCAAAGAACCTGTGTTCAAAACCCAACAAATTGTGGGTTGCTTCATTGACGTGAAGCAGATCTGTGACAGTGCACAGTGCAGGAACAGAGAAATGTAAATTCCAGATTGATTTTATATTATGTAGGTTACTGGGAGGAAAAACCGTACTTGAGCTGGATAGGGATCTTTCATCTGTTATGTTACTATATATAAGACTTTTTTTTTCCTTTGCATACTGTGAATGTATTTTGCATCATGACATAATGCATTTGTGTTGCTGTGGAAACACAATAATGTTATTTTCGTTGTCCTAGGAAACACAGAAACAACACCTGATAGCGGCTGTCATACCAGTTTGGATGGATGATTGTTTCCTCTTCTGTCCAACAAAATCTTCCATTCCCTACTGTACCTGAAATAGCAGAGGTTCTTGTGATTGTTATCATTATCTTTAAGTATCTATTCACACAAAATGGGACAAGCACTCCATGCATGAAAATATTCAGTCTCTGCAGTAAGGGCTTTTCAGTCTATGGCATTGGTCCAGCAAGTCACTTTTGCCCTTGCTTAACATCAAACCTGTGAGAAGTCCCACTGAAATCAATGGGACTGCTCATGTGCTTAAAGTTAACTACACGCATAAGTGCTTTGCTGGACTGATGCCGAACTAAAAGTAAATGACCGGCCCGTGGTTCAGAATGAGCATTTGAGAACTTGAGAAAGTTCGTGGCTATTGATTTTGGTTTTAGAATGGGAGAGGATGTATTAGCTACCTGTGAGTTTCCGTGTTTCCAGCAACTCGGTTGTGAAGGAAAGTTTTATCATTTGGGGGGAAAAAAGAGTTAGAGAGTGAAGTTGAGGGGCAGTTGTACACAGGGGAACTGGGTGCCTTATACCATGGGAATGCGTGTGTGTTTGTGGGGTTGTTGCGGTTGTTTTCTGGGTGTTTCAGCAAATGTTCAGCTTTTGTCTCTTCTGCTGCTCTTCTGTGAAAAGGGAAGCAACAGGCTAACACTATTATTACATTATTTTATTATCAATGAAGCCCCATGTGTAATTTCTAGCTTTTTGACCATGTGCACAGTTATAGGCAGAGCTTTGATTTTTGTCCCATGTCTCCATAAAATCTCTTTTAAAAATAAAATCACAGAATCCTATGGCTGAATAATTATCTTTATTTTATAAAGAAACTTAAATTAATTTTATAATACTGCATGCAAATGTCAAATGTGTAAATATAACTTCTCAGTAAAATCAGGTTCACACTCTGTTACACATGGTTAGAAAAAAATTTCTTTACTTAGACCATGGATTTGTGTCATACACTCTTGCTCATATGTCCATATATACTTACTCATGTTCATTCTCTTATGACCATATTTGAATGCCTGTGGCAAAAGCCAAGCATTTCAGCATGTAAGAATATCTTTAGTCTATATTTATATATGGACCAAAGTTCCTGGAAGAAAAAGTTGATAGGTTCAAGCATGAGTCCAGTGTAATGACTAATTTTGACTCCCTATAGATTGCTTAGTGCTGAAAGAAAAGATACCCTGGAATCCTGCTGGCCTTTGTCCCAAAGGGCCTGACCCTAGTTACTCCCAGTTACTGGCTCCATATAGTACTGTCAGTAAGAATAACTGCTTTTTATTCTGTGCAAAGCTTTGCAGTTTACCCAAAGTACAGTGTAAGTGTGTGTGTGAGAGAAGCAGGCAGGGAGGGAGAGGGAGCAAAGATGAGCGGCTGGACTTGTACTTCAAGAAATGGTTTCTTTTTATTTCTGAAAGGCACTTCCCTTATTATTGTTCTAGCATTCCTTTCCCCACAACCATTGTTGTTTCTTGCTCAGTCTAAGATGAGCTATGTGTGAAACAGAAGATGAACTATGCAGTAGCCCAAGTGTAATTCTTGGAAAAAATGTTAAGTGTCTCTGAGAAGAAATATTTTTCATTAGAAACGATGTTCGGTGAGGCCTTCACTCAGGTAAATAGGCTGATAGGGAAGAAAGAAGAAAATGGAGAAAGCAGTTGATAAAACCTGTAATTCTTACATGCTTTATCTGGTGGAGGAAGGGCATAGTTGTCTAATTCTTCAGAGATGACTTGGGTGTGGTGGACGTTTTTGGCTTCATTCTCGGTGGACGCAGCGTTGGGTGTCAATAGCACGCAGAGCAGCACATCTGCATTTTCTGGCCTGGGATAGTTTATTTCATTACTACATCCGTTTGGGGGGAGTAGAGAGAGAGTGAATCTGCTCCTTAGGGGAGGAAATCCAATGAAATGCTTGTGCCAGAGTTGTTCTGTGCTCAGTGCACAAGCTACGTAACGCTCGAACCGTGTAATTGAGAGCTGACTGCAATTCTCTTCCATAGTAAATTAATTTATGTAGGTTTTCTTCAATAATGTGTTTCAATTTTATGATATGAGAGAGAGAAAGAAATCTTCAGAGGAAAAGCGAAGGCATTCAGTAAAACGTGAGGGTCTGTGCAATGCTCTGCTACCTCTGTGGCTGTGCAAAGGGCATTTCAAGGACATGGCAGAGGGACTGCCGTGCCTCAGTGCCAGTGCTTTCTGCAGAGTGGGGGGGTCTGCCAGGGGATGATTCAGACCACCTGAATTAAGGGCTTAGCTTCCCCCCAGGACTGTCAGGAGCCCAGCTTCCTAACGTAATCACTTGGTTTAGATGCTTTGTAGGAAGCACGGATTCCTCTGATATTTCTGAGCTGAAGGTTTTTGTCTGAAACTGGTGGATCTATGTGTGTCGTAAATCAGCGCAGCTCAGTATCAGGTTTGATGCTGGATGACGTTTCCTGGTGTGGACTGAGCAGTTTACCACTAAGGCTAAATTTATTGTTGGGCTTATGATGCATAGATGTAAGCAGAAATCCTGACAGCACTGAAGCTAAGGGCAAAATTATTGGGCTTCAGTCTATGCTTCAGTTACACAGAGATTAATTTAATCTCCTGTTAACTTGAAGGGACTTGGGGGCACACATCCTTAGAGAGTGTTTACTCACTCTTCCCTGCTGACCTTCCTCAGTAACTTCTTTCTGATTTGTTTTCTCTTTAACAGCTTAACATCTCTTTCAATTTGTCAAGCACCAAGGAACACCAAGGAGCTCTCTCTCTGTCATTCAAACCTCTCCTTGAAACGACTTTCTTCTGTGCAAAACTTTCCCAGTAAAACTGTTTTCATCTGTGGTATTATGCTCCTACCTCTTTGAGTTTTTTGCATATTTATCTAGTGAGTAAGATGTGACAGTAGTTTATATTTTAGTGTCTGTATCTTGCATCCTGATGAACTACTAGATATAGTTACATTTCTCTATACCTTCTATTTCTTGTTTCTTTGATTTTCCATAAAAGCAACCTCCAGTGTTGAATCATGATGAAAATGAACACATAGTCTGTAAAGAAATAGTATCCTAAGAAAGGATTGATTCCCATTGCAAAGGAAATCTTTAGCGTGGTGTATGGGCACAAATCAAGATCCAAAGATTTTTATGATCTGTAACCTTCACAGTAGTCATAGATGGTGTCAAAAATACTGTTTGATATGATAGGGCCTAATCCTATGTATGACAGCTCTCTTTCTGCATTGTATTCTTTTTTTAGACACTTGATTGGGAAAAAAATATCGACCAACCAAAACAAGCTCAAGAACAAAGACCCAGAAAGCATGAGAGGAAGGAAGAAGAAATTTAGTTCCTAATAATGAGGTGACATTAAAATACATAAGGATTCAGTGATGATGAAAGGATGATATGCCTATAGCCTACAGATTTTGAGGTGATGTAGCACAGAAAAGTGTAAACAAGAACAAGGAAGCAAACCTAAAAAAAGCAGCATATTGGGTAAACTGCCTTACAGGAAAATTCATGGATTCCGTTGTAGAAAAGGGTAGAAGCACCCTACCCTATTTAAATGTATACTTGTCCTGGTTTCGGCTGGGATAGAGTTATCATTGCAGTGCATCAATAAGATTTCCTTTCTTCCTCGATAAATTTGTTTCAGCAAACTGATTCTCCAAAGATTATTAAAAATGGGGAAATCATTAATGACCATGGAATTACTATTTGATTACTTTATATAATTTCCATTTATGTATAAAGTTTTCTTCTCTTATTCTCAGTACTATTTGAAATAACATAACTGTCCCAACAGAACAATGCATGTTCCTTTCGGTGGTCAGTACTACTGTTGTAATCATTTCAATCAAACACTACGTAAGGTAGCACATAAAATGTCTGCCCGTTTATTTCAAAGTCATTTAGTACAAACACTCTGGCTGTTCTCATCTGGCAAAACTCCCACATACTTCAATTGGGTTAGGATTTCATCACCTATAACGTTTTGCTTTTGTTTTTCTTTTCAAGTGGATGACAAAGATTGTAACATTGAAAAAAAAGTAAGCATAAAGCTGAAACAAAAAAAAAAAAGTATCTTTTTAATGGATAACCAAAACGTGATACGTAGTTTTGAGTTGCTGCTTAGGAGGTTTAGGTCAGAGAAGTCTGGTACTCGTATTCTGTTCACTGAAATTACTGTACATCTATATCACACTTAAGTGCATGCCGGTATTTTCTTTGGCTTCATGAAAAGGTGTGCTTCCTTTGTATATATGTATTCATCCTTGAAGTAGTGAAAATGAACAGTGCCTCTTGGTAACTGATTTTAATCAAACTGTTACCTTAGTCCCTTGCGAGGTTTCTCATCTCTGTTTCTTTCCACACTGCCAAGTAGTGCACCCAGTAGGAGTGGACTTGTAGAACAAAACGGTGCTGAGGATCTGGTGGCCACATTTTAGGGTGTGTGGAGTTACTTTAGATAAGCTCTCATTTGCTGCTATAGACTGACTGCCCATTAGCTGATGGAGTACATCTGCCACCTTAGTTTCATCATCCAAAAGAAGTCCAGCTTGTTCTTGAATGGGAACTGAAGCACAGGGAAGTGCTTCAAAAGCCCACTCCCGAGCCAGACCATGTAATGTACGTGTGTATGAAGACTATGCAGACACACTCCTTTTTGCCTTAGAGAAGTACTTTCTGGAAGGATTTCTTTACTTCTGTCTTGTCTTTCTTTTCTCATAAAATTATGGTCATCTTACTCTCCCCTCATAGTTTTCTCTTTGCGCTGCGATACCTTCACTTTCCTGCTTCTGCGTAATTCCTTCACTGGTCTTTCCTCAACCCATTTGGGTTAGAGCCTTGTCCTCTATCATAAAGCAAAAAAGGAGGCATTTGTAACATATGGCAGAAGACAGATGATCTGCTACATCATTGTTGATCATGCAAACAGATATTTCTAGTCTGTAAATTGGTCTTCTCAATTATGGCTATTAGAAAAGCAGCTGTTTCCATTTTCACATGTTAATTGACTTTTTTTTTTTTATGATGAAGATCACAATTAATGTGTACCAGAACGTGATCAGGTATTATACTAATGAAATACAACCAGTTTACATGCACCTAAGTCTCACTGGCACTTGTTGAGGACCAGGTTTTGTTATTATGATAAAGAAGGTGGATGGGTTTATTATGTCATTATGATAAAGAAGGTAAACGTGTATGAATACATGAGAGCCTAAAACTTTGGATATTTATTAAAATTTATGTAGTTTGAATAGTCTATACTTTAACACAGTTTATTAAACTATAGTATTTTTTAGGTTATTTACATAGTCCAAACGTGAGCACAATACAGAGCAAAAAGGAGATCTGCAATAAAATTTAATGGTGGTAAGCAAAGGGACAAGTTGAAATGAAGGAAAACGTTATGATTTGCACATATAAAAGTGAAGGGATATGATCAACGATCCGAGAATATGAAGGACACCTTAGGAAACTGCTGCTGCCGAAAGAAAATTTAAGCAAACCAATAGACCCCAGTGTCTCAAGCCTGAGATTGACAGGAGAGCTGCAGATTGTCTTCAGGTTTTCTCTGGCTGTCTCTGTCTTCTACAAGCTTTTGTTGCCTTCTGTCCTTCCCACAAATTGGGAGTAAGTAAATGGAGTATTATCTCACTTAAGGGAGAAGCAACCTGAGATTATCTAAAATGAAGAAGAGGGGAGCCTGAACGAATTAACAGTGATGAGCTGAAGGCACGGTACTTGCAGATGAGTTTAGCAGTTGGGCTACTTAACAGCAGAGATGTGTATTTATAGCAATGCAGCTAGAGGCATGATCACCTGGGGATTTAATGGGTTTTTACTCATAGAAATTTGCACTGGCAATACGTTGGTCTGGATCAAGTATTTGTCTTGCAGGTAACACAGGCTGTGATGGGTAACTCACTAGAGTGCCAATGACCAGGCTTGCTAATTGGAGAGAAAGTTCAGAATATGGCAAGGTGCGTGAAGGCACAGGTCTGCCAACCTCCCATCTCAGAGTACCCATCTTTGTGGTGTGGTACATCGCTGTGCTCCACCTAATAGCCAGGAAGTAGCCATTAGCTTATCATTATAACTAAAAATAATATGGGATGAGAATAAACAATACACTGTGGGACTCATTATTTGTATTCCAGATGCAGGGGGTGAAGAAAATACGGGAGTTACTGTTTACCTTGCATCGTATTGTGATGGCCGTAGTCCAGGCCCTGACAAATGGTTTTGAAATGTTGAGGACAGAAGTTGAACAGGCATCTAGATCCTGGACCCCGCTAGGGAACCCCTGATTAGCACGTGGAGGGTGAAAAGCAAGGGAAGCGCTGAAACTTGAAACCTGGCCAAGAGCATAAAATCCACAGGGCTTGTTGCTATTGCAGGTAATAACAAAGGGACGGTGTCTACAGGAGGGTAAAAGAGATGGTTCAGGGAAGGGCAAGTCAAGAAACCAGAAGACTGAGGAGGCAGAAGGAGGGGTCTGGCATGAGAGGGTTTGCTGCACATTTCGGTTCGGTTCGGCTTAGGGAAGGCACGGTGACTGAGTAATGGATCTGCACTGAGACTTGCCGATACAGGCGCCTTGGTCGTTGCTGCATAGGACCATGCAGAAGAATGATGGTTGGTGCAAACGGAAGCCCTGAAAAGCCGTAAGTGCCTGTTCAAAAAGCTAATGGGTAAGAACATTACAAAACCTGGCAAACGCTGCTGGGAGTTTGTTTTATAGCTTTACTGAAGGAAGTTTCCCAAGTTTCCAGAATTCTGTGCTCTTCTCATACTGTCTAACTTTTCATTATGCATCTTTCTTTTTTTAGCTTATAAACTGAACATAAACCAGAAACTTCTCCAACAATCTGGCAAACTGATGACTTTGGGGCAAAAGCTCTATAGCATTCTAGTGATCTTTGACTTTACCCCGCATATCTTAAAAAGTAGGGTATTTTTAAGTTTCTGTAGTAGAAGTATATGCTGATAAGCATATCCCTGGTGTAGCTGAGATCATCTGAGGTGTTGCTATAATTACATTACAAAGATTATCTGGATCTTGGTGTAATTATACAGTTTAAAAACACCGTTGAGCAACAACATGCAGGAGGTTGGGACAAATGGAAGTCTGGGTTGTATTTTTCAGGTTTGTAAGAAACCAAGTATTGTAGCTGTACTATCTGAGTAGTAAGGAGAAGTTCAAAGAGAAAAGGTAGTAAACATCAGAAATGGAAGCATCTTATTAGGCCGTGAGTGAAGAATTATAGCCTGTGCTAAGAGTATAGACAGCTGTCCTGTTTAAGTCAAATGACTAATGGTATGAATTTTCTACATGGTGAGACCATGGTGCTTTCTGTCAGAGTTCAGCTTGAAAAAATATCTCATCACTGTCAAAAGTCCTTGGAGAGGAAGTTTTCTTGCTTTTCTTCTTGCAGAGGTTTCGCTGATTGTGTTATTTATGAGAGACCAACTAAAGCCAGCCACAGTTCGCTGGACACTGTACAAATGGTAGGGTAAGAGACAATCTCCCTGCTTTGAAGAGACGGTGTATAAATAGACAAAATGGGAAGGGAAGGGAGAGGGGTAGTACATAGCTATCAATGTTGTGATGATAAATGACACGTTAATTCTCCCTTTTTGGCAGGGGAATATTATTCAGGGATTACAAAGACAAGGAAAAGGGGAGATTTGTGGGAAACAATAGGGGAGGAGAGGAAGACAAGAAGGGCAGCTGTGGAGCACAGCAGAGGTGAAGGGACTGAGATGAGAGTGGAACAAGCTTGGATCAAGCAGCCAGTTGTCAAGGGCAGTTTAAGTCCAGTCAGAATCAAGAAAATATTTGCAGTCCCTGCTTTAGCTTTTTCTACAGCTGCTCTGCTGGCTTCAGTGCCCGGTTGTTGCCTCCCTGCAGTTTCTTTTGCAAAGCTTGCATGGCTCGAGTCAGAGGACATGACCTCTGTGGGACACATATTGGCTTTGACAGTGGGTTGTCCAAGCCCCTGGCATGGCATGCTGTGGGGCGGGGGAACGGGCTGTGGCAGCTGGGACTCCCACCCTCTCCTCTCCTCCAGGCTGAACCTCGAGAAGCTGTTCTCACAGCTTGAGTGAGAAAGCTCGAGGCTTTTAAGTGTACAGAAAGTATCTTGCGCTTGATTAAAAAGTGTGGCGTGGTATGCAGGACTTTTATAAGTGTTACAAAAGTAAATGGACTCTCTTTATATCCAGTGTATTACAAGTTTATCGGTAGGATTTAAATTCAAATTGCAATTCTGAAAGTATGTCTGCTAACGATATGACAGATGCAAGTGTCGCACCAGCAATGTAACAATTACAGCAGCCATAAGAAGAATTTATTTAACGAAAATTGTTGAAAAGTTCAACTCAAAAGCCAGAAAAATTGCTAAAAAGTCGGTGCCTCTATTGATTTGTCCTCATTAAACATCTCGGTCAAATGACAAATCAAAAGTGTCCCCCATTTCAGGACTGGCAGCTTAGGGCTTCTGAATACATATTCCTAAATTAAGGAATAGGACAAAGTAAGTTTTGTCTCTGCCAAGCACTTATCATGTAGAAAAGAATACTAGGAAGTTTATTTATTTTCCTAGAATTAATTCAGTTAAATCATTATAGCCATTTTAATGTGGTCTTATTCAGAGGCGAGATTAGTTCAACTTACTGTATATACAGGAAAAAATACAGTAGAAATCTAGCCCTTGACATTTGATATATAAGGTTAAATTCATTTAAATGCTTAAGATTTTTTATTAAGTTCAAAATATGGATATTAGATTGTTTGATCTGTATTTTTAGATTCTGGCTAAGAACATGCCTTTCCTGAGAACAGCTAAGTAGCATAAAGATCTTTTTTCATCCTGTGCATTAGCTAGTATATTCCGAAAACTTTTTTACATGTTATGTTGAAGTGGCTGTCTTTCCCTTCAGTCCCTTCACCAATCAAAACCAATTCCAAAATATTGTTTCACAATTTGTGTCACTAAATACAGATTTTTAAAATTTGTCCTTGGTTTTCCTAGCTTAGATGCATTTGAAAAAACAATGAAAAGGGCTCTAAGGGACAAAACTAGTACAATTAGAACTATACTTTTTTTGTTAGAAATATGATGTTGATGTTTGAAAATTTTCAAAAGCAGTTGAAAATTTTTTAAGTTATATAGAAGCATGGTCCTTAAGACCTTTTTTTTTTGAGGGAAATGGGCTTGTTAACAGAAGCAAATAAAAAAGGGAAAGTGCTTTTTAGGTTTTTTCA
>NW_008825098.1:4109759-4128907 GCF_000699105.1 Pygoscelis adeliae
GTACAGCTGATTAAAAAAAAACAAAAATATGTTAATTCTGACATGGTATTTTTATCTTGAGAACTGGGTCAGTTACGTTAGGATTTGAAATGAACTGTAGATTTTGTCCCTCTGGTATATCTCTAGTGCTTTTAGGATTGTTTTGAAGACGGTGAAGGTAATAGACATACAGCTTGGCTGCAAAGAGTAAGGGATGCTTCCAGACAAACTGTTATGAGTCATTGACCTCACATTCCTCTGATACATAGACTTCTGTTAAGTGCCCTTAAAAAGGGAAAGTTTTGTGAACTCAGGAATAGGTAAAGGATAATATGTAAAAGCTCAGTCTCCTGTTACCGCCCAAGCATAGCTGGGTCCAGCGTTTGTCCCACAGCTCCTGACTCGGTCAGTAAATACCAGCAAACAAAAGCCGGTGGGCAGATGCAGTCTGACTTCCTAGAAAATACCTGAAAGGCCCTTCCACCCCAGCATCGACCTTCCCAGTTCGTGAGTCTAAACAACCCCTCCCTTTCCACTGCAAAATCAACCAAACAGCAGGGAAAAAACTGTCCTGAGGTAAACCAACTTTCCAAAAAAATAAAAATTAAGCAATTTCAAGGAAAAAGATGCAAGAAACTTACCCTGAGCAGAAATCTTGCCCCTTCAGGGGAAGGAGTGATGTGATAGTTCAGTGAGACTTCTCTGCTTTTAATGGTTTGGTATTGGCTAGTAAAGGAAAGACTGATAATGTTAGGAAGAAGGGAAGGAAGAAGGAAGGAAGTTCTACTTAGAAAAAAAAAAAGCGTGACAGTCATATACAAAAGATGTTTCCGTGTCCAACTCACCTTTTTGAAGGCTGGCATCATTTTATGGTCAAAAGCTATATAGTGTCCACTTAACTATGTGTGTAAGGAAAGCAAGTATTGCTTTCCTTTAGATCGCATTATATTTCATATAATGTAACGAGTTCCTGTATTACAAAGCTTATTTTGACTTATTTCCTTTTCCTGAGTTGGTAGATGAATGGCTTTTAATAACCACACGAATCAGCCTGGCATGCAGGGCACCAAATAGGTGTCATGGCATCGGTCAACAGGGCCGATGTGCCCAGCCTCCGTGGGCTCATGCAGAATCACACCCATATGGGTCTGTCACTGTCAGAGTTGTCCCTTTGTCTGAGCAGGGAAATGCACGTCCATAACCTCTTCTAAATGTGGCAGGTGCTTGGTCTTCTCCCCCCAGGAGAAATGAACAGGTCTGCAGGACTGCACCACTCGGCTTATCCGTCATGTCTCCTTGAGGGCTGCCTTGTGTTGTCTATAAACAAAATCACTCTGGCTTTCCACGTGGGACACACTGTGGTCCTGGGGGCCTGGTCAGGGACTTTTATAAAACCACAGGTGCGCACGGCCTCTTCCTTTCCCAAGGACATCCCTCCTCGTGGGCCGTGCGGTGGCTGGGCTGTGTCACCTTGCTCAGCGTGGTGCGGCTCGAGCTGATGTCTATGGCCCAACTCATGTGGCCACACCGGTGTACGAGTAGCTCCTCAGAGAAGCACCTGTCAGGAGGAAAGAAAGAATGCACCTCTCCAGCTTATTTCCACCTCGGGCCTTGTTATAACAAAACGAGGATTGCCAGCTGGATCAAAGTTGAGCTGAGCTGGGAATTCTATTTCTCCAGGAATAGGTCCAAGACCACCAACCATGTGTGCAGAGCATTTTACCATCACATCATCAGGAGAAGCTGGAGTCCCCTTGGTCATGGCTGGACTCAGACCAGGGTGTTTCCGCTGAAAGGTCATGGGGTTTAAAACTGGCTTGACAAAGTGCCCTATTCTTGCCCCCTTCCTAATTAATGGTCCTGTCTAGACCCTTCTCACAATCAACTCCTCCACCTCCTTAGCTGGCCAAAGCCTGCACCTGTCCTCGCTCCCCCTAGCAGGCTGTTTTTAATTCACAGCCCCGAAGTCTCCCTTCCATCAGTCCAGGGTTAAGGTGCTGCATTTTCCAGGCAATAGATAAAAAAATAAGATTGACAAATGAGTTTAGCATATGACTGTCACGCATGAATTATTTAAAGAAAAAAAAGGGCTAACTGGAAGGTCCATCTACTGCTTGTTTGCCTTGCCCGTCTGGGAAATGGAATTTAAATTACTGCATCGCTTTAGGAGCAGTTTGTAATCCCAGTGTAGCAAAGTCATACGTTTTTCATGGGAGGGGAACAGCAGATAATAAGAGTTTCTGCAGTTAGCATAGTATCAAGTGCGATGGCAAAATACACTTTAAAGTATTGTTGTCACAGATGGAAACATACGGCCACAGAAACAGCAGCCCTACCTGTCTGGGAGAAGACACTGAAGCACTGCCATCAGCTTGCTTGCATTTGCAGCTTGGTTCACATTCTTGCTGAAAAGGTGGAATAACTTCCCAGAGCCTGTAACAGGCTCAGCTTTATGCAGAGTATGAGGTTTTTCACTCTTGGGTTAGTACAGTATTTTTCTAGCATCTTTTTAATTTGCAAACTCCTAATTTTTTCCCAACTTACTGACAACAGGCATGCTTTCTAGCTTAAGCTCTCTGAACATGGGGGTTTCATGGACCAGAAGTTGAAAACTGTTGTAGCGTGAGGCAGGACAGTGCTGTGTTTTCATTTTGCTTTAGGAATCGTTAGCAGAATAATCCTATCTGGTGTTTGTATTTCCAATTATATATGGTAGTAAAAATAGTAAAGATAATAGACCTTTAGCTGTGAACGAGGATGCTCTTGTGCTAAGTGCTGTATGAATACAAAACAAAAAAGTCAGTCCCAGCACCAAAGAGTTTAGACTTCAAGTACAGACTGGGGTGGAGGAATGGGTAAAACAAAACAATAGGGCCATGCTGGTGGTTCAGCTGCTGTCAAAGATGCTTGTGGGTGTCCTGGTTGTTTACAGGGAGTCTCTTCCAGAAACAAAGGGTTAATGAGAATGAAAACTCTGGTTGAAAATTTAATGAGCAATCAATGAGGGGGGCGTCATCAGGCAGGGTGCTGGAGTCAGAGGGAGGGAGAGGTACTCGGGAGGGCATGAGAGGTGTCCCTCAGGGGCCAAGGCAGCTCTCTACTCTGTTAGAAGTATGATGAACAGAGAACAAGAACCAGATGCAATGAGAGGCAGTGTGTGAAGTGTTAATCAGAGGGGTATAAAAACTGCACCATGCTAGGGTTAACTATGGGAAGCTTAAATTATGGATAGTGATAGAACTTTAAATATTGATCTTAGGCAGTATTTGACCCACTCTTCCTGCTGTCCATACGCTGCTTAAACCCCTCCCTTCTGTGCACAGAGGGTACAATTCATCTTCTCTATCCTTACTCCTCTGAAAACTATAGGTGTGGTATGAACTCGGTGTCGAAGCTCTACCTTGACTCAGTGGAGGAACAGAGGCAAGCAGCGGACAGTCATCTACAGGAGCAGACTCTAACATGGGGTGGGTGAATTATTTTCTCAGCGTCTCTTGTCTGTATGACTAATCTTGTCATGACAACTAACCTTCAGACAGTTAAAATTAGCTGAAAAGAATCTTGTGCCAGGTCTCCTCTTTGACTAAATCCCTTATTAAGTACCTATCTATTTTTTAAGCATTAAAAATAACTTTAAAAATGTAGTAAACTTCAAATTCCTAGGGATACTCAAAACTACTGTTTCTAGAGATAATGTATTTTCTGACCCTTGTACAGAACAGAAGAAGGAAAGTTACGCTTCATTTCCCGTTGCCAATGTTACCCTCCTAAGAACTGGAAACCGTTTCTGTGATGGGAGCTTAGACAGGGAGGGCTGGAGTCTACAGTTCTTGCTACGACCTGAGGAAATTTTCTAAATATCAAGGTTGCAGTATTATTTTTTGCAAAAAAAGATGCAGCACTGATTATGAACACTTGGTTAGTATAAAATATATTTTTATCTAAAGCTGACCAGACATAAAGATCCATGATCAAAAATGTTTTCTACCCCCAAATGGAAGCAGTGAAAGAAAACAATAAAAAAAATCTTTTCCACAGGTTTTCCCACCAGCTCTAGTTCTGATGAGCTTTAAAATACAGCATTTATTTGAGTGTCTCAAAAGGTACTAATTTAAATGTCAACAAAGCTGATATGAGCATTTAACTGCTGATTACTTTAGCAGCAACCATGCTTGTCCCAAAATCCCAAACAGTCTCACCAATTTCCCTAGATGAAAACCCCCCACTACCTCTCTTTGGCTATTCTATAATGCTAATATGTGCTTTCAGCAAAAAGGACCATGATACAAAGGCTGATAAGGAGATTGAAATGTGAGTGGCTTTCAGTGTAGAAGTAGCTTGATGAGGAGAAATTAGTAGGTACTAGATGTCTCTTTCATCTGTCAGAAAAAAAAAAATCCAAATAAAAACAAATGGGGATAAAACAGATTTATTCAAATATGGAACAAGCTACCTCCTCTCTCGGTGACTTCAAATTGAGATGACTTTGAGGGAAATATTATTTGGCATCGTGCAAGTTGTGCTTTAAGAAAGTGTTCATGACTGTGTTTAAAAGGGCTAAGTAGGTAGCTTACTATGCACAGGAGTATTACGGTGACCTACTGTTTCCTTCTGGCATGAAGAATTTTAAATTCTTGCGTCAGGTTACCTTCTCTCAACCTCTTGTTACTTTATAGCACTTCATCATCTTCTTCACAGTAATTTTCTTTCTAAAATAGTCAGTAAACCCTTGACCCCTGAACCAATCCTCCTTATTCTCCTCTGTGAATCTTTTCCTGCAACTGTTTTCCATTCCTACAATGTTGTTACTGCTGATCTCTGAAGTCTTTTCGGTTCTGCATTGAGTGTTTTCTGGTTTTGCTTTTATTTTTCAGGAAAGGTGACCTGTGTGACATAGTGACACAAGGACATTTGATAACATTACTGAAGTGCTGCACCTCAGCTGCTGCCGCTGAATTCTATAGGACTTTCCGCCTATTGGATCATTGGTAAATCAGCCTCTATATACTCAAAGTTCTTGTGTTTCAGAGACGTGTTTTAGGAAATACTTAGACTGTACTGAAAGAAACAGGAATTTTAACATTTATTTCAAGCTGTTGAGAAGTTTCCTTGACGTGTTTCCATGACATGAGTTTCCATCTCATGTTTCCTTGACAGTTTGTCTACTTGATTTGTTAGTGCTCAGTAGATATTAGAAACAACTGTTCAGTTCTGCTTTCTTCTACATTTCGTGCAATTACTTTGATTTAAATTCTGCAGTTGGGCAGTTAGAGACTGAATATTCCTGAAAGAGTCTGCAAATTCTAGCAGTCTATTTTTTTAAAAAGGCAGAAATGTGAATTAATAACCAAAAATAAAATTAAATTTGAGCTCTTGGATGAAAACTAATTTCCTGTGTTGTTTCTAGGACACATAAAATTACTCTGATAACACAGCTGAGGAGCTCATTAAATACATGTTTGGTCATGTACAAATGAACCTCTTTGTTCAGATGGGGAAGACAACACTAGGGAAGTTGACCCTTATTAAAGGTAAGATGCAACTTAAGTAATTCCATCTTTTGTTAAAATGTTTGCATGCAAAGCAAGATTTCTTCATATTGACACTCACTTCACATGAGTGTCTTCCTGTTTGCTTATTCAGAGAGGTTGTGCCACCAATGGTGATAACGACCGTCAATACATAAATTATGTGGCTGGATTTATGGTACCATGATGGGAATTGCCTGTTTATAACCAATTATTTTCAGTAAGTAATTATCACAGTGCACCCAGGGTGAAATCCTATTGCTGTAAATGCTGAAAGGTATACAGCAGTGCAACGTGTACCCTGATGACAATATTATAGTCTTGGTGTCACTCAAGCATTCAGGTGAGTTGTACTAAAGCACTTATGTATTTTTAGTTTGAATCATTGATAGTCCCCTGTACAATACGAGTGCTAAATGATTGTACTCTGTCGTGGGTGACTTTTAGTTTTCAGCATTAAACTTTAGAGGGAAAATTTCTTCATTTGATTTCTTCTGCTTTTTGAAGATATACTTACTCTGCATTGCACAAAACGGTATGTAACTGCAATTGTATAACCATTCATTTCTGCAAGAGCTTTTAACATGTGAATCTCAAAATGTTTGAAAGTTGGTACTTGAATATACATAAAGAATTCTGGATTCTGCTTCAAAGCTTCTGAACCTTTTTAATATATGTTTTGAGCTGCAAATCTCATGAAAACAGGCTCTGCAATGGGTAATTATTATTGTAAGATTCTATTTGTTGTCAGGCTGGAGATACTATAAGAATTGTATTTTGGCGTTTCTGCATCTGATTGTGCCAGAACTAAAAATCCAGAGGTGCAGAGAAATGGAAATTAATCTGATAAATTCATAGGTTTTGGTACATTTTGAGGTCACTGGATGCCGTGGTAGCAGAGAGAAGGCCTCTTGCTTCACAGTTATTTACAGTCATCCTGATGAATTTCTAATGGAGATCATTTCTGACTTGCAGACTGTTCCTCCTATAAACATTGATCTCCACACAGGTTAGAAGGAAGCTCCAGGATAAAGAGCACTAGCTTTCAAGTAATTAAGAAGTTTTAATAACTTAATCCGGTAGTTCTCCAAACTTAACACAATATTGCCAGTTAACAGTGTGCTGCATTGGGAAAGGCAGTATCACCCTCTCCTGAACTTAACTCAATAGAAGAGTTAAATGTTATTTGAAACAGAAGAGTTAACTGTTCTTTGAGAGCACATACCTGAGGATTTTCTTTTATCATCCGTTTTTCTAAAGAAGCATTGCTACCATATCCATAACTGCTTAGATAGTGAGTCAAAGACATCGCCCAAATAATTTTGAGGTGGATTTTTCTAAAGCTTTGGGTGGTCATTGGATTCATTAATGTCATGCATTCCAAAATTCCTGGCAAATTTCTTCCAGAACCATGTCATTCATTACTTTGTATGTATTTATGTACCTTGATGGCTCCATTAAAAATTACTGTCATTAAGGAAAGAAACAATATCTGAGCCCTACGCTAACAGTTGTTCTCAATTATTGAATGTTTGATTAATAGTTGACTTTTAAAAAAAGTTAGCAAGCCTATTGAGTGAATATTGATGAATAACATACTCTCAGAAATAAAGAATAGCTTATAAGGAATAGAAAACAGGAATATACATGTCATAGCAGCCACACAGGTATAAATTTCTGATTTGTTGACTACTCTTTGGCCAACTTTGATAATAGCAGTGGAGAATTACAGTATGGGTTTTGCCAAGGACTCAAAGACTAAGATTTGTGTCAGGAAATCTTTTTGTGATAATTATGTATTTTTCCTCCTCTTTTTCTAGTTTTTTCCTAAAAAGAAAAAAAAAAAAAACCCGTTTTCTTCTTAAAATGTTAATTTCCTCTAAAAGATTATTTCCTCTGCTTCAGGAAGTTGGCATGCAGCAAACCACTTTTAAATCAAGCTGCAAGCTGGTACTGTAAAAACCAAAGAGTTTATTGGTACCAGACATTTGTAAATAAGTAATTGACACTCATGCTATAACAATAAGCAATTCCAAAAAAAACAGGGAGCTGCCAGAATAAACAAGTTTGCAATGAGCTCCATCCAATGCTGTATATTCATCAGGGCCACTCCCATCAGTGGTGGTCAAAATAATAGCTCTGGGACCAGCTGGAGTTCTGCAACATAGCAGCCGTCTCCTGCTTTTGTCTCTTCGTTCCTTCTCCGCACTCTTCCAGTGGGATCCCTAGGCATGGGCAGGCTGCGAGCTACAGCAACGTTGTCTGAATAATGTGTCTGAGGGCTGGTGACAAATCCAAAGCCTCTGGAATTACTGGGATAGGTATAAATTTCTGATTTGTTGACTACTCTTTGGCCAACTTTGATAATAGCAGTGGAGAATTACAGTATGGGTTTTGCCAAGGACTCAAAGACTAAGATTTGTGTCAGGAAATCTTTTTGTGATAATTATGTATTTTTCCTCCTCTTTTTCTAGTTTTTTCCTAAAAAGAAAAAAAAAAAAAGCCTGTTCTTCTTAAAATGTTAATTTCCTCTAAAAGATTATTTCCTCTGCTTCAGGAAGTTGGCATGCAGCAAACCACTTTTAAATCAAGCTGCAAGCTGGTACTGTAAAAACCAAAGAGTTTATTGGTACCAGACATTTGTAAATAAGTAATTGACACTCATGCTATAACAATAAGCAATTCCAAAAAAAACAGGGAGCTGCCAGAATAAACAAGTTTGCAATGAGCTCCATCCAATGCTGTATATTCATCAGGGCCACTCCCATCAGTGGTGGTCAAAATAATAGCTCTGGGACCAGCTGGAGTTCTGCAACATAGCAGCCGTCTCCTGCTTTTGTCTCTTCGTTCCTTCTCCGCACTCTTCCAGTGGGATCCCTAGGCATGGGCAGGCTGCGAGCTACAGCAACGTTGTCTGAATAATGTGTCTGAGGGCTGGTGACAAATCCAAAGCCTCTGGAATTACTGGGATTTAGATACACAGAGGACCAAGGTGAGAAGCATGCCGCTGCCAGAGGGACATAGGCTCAACACTTCAGCTTTTGAGGGCCCAGAATCACTCAACCAGGCCTCTCGGCTTTGGGTCAGTGCTGTGAGGACGCGGCTCGGGAGCACCCAGAGCACGTTTGCCCTTCCTCTGTTCTTGGTAATTGGGTGGGGATACGATGAACCTTCACGGTTTTTGCAATAGCATCTAGCGAAATTTTGAGGTAGATTTCCCCCCCCTCTCCCCGCCGTTTCAAGCTTCTGGCTGGCTCTTTCCAGTCCACCCCCCACCCCCCCACCATTTTCTGTGCTTTCTCCTTACCTCCTGCATTGCTGCCTTAAGCAGGTTTGTAAAAAGCTGGCAGAGCAGTAAGGTAAAAGGGGGCTGCAGCAGACATTTGCCATGTTTCCGCAACTGAAAACAGTCATATAAAGTTGAAGGCAAAACATAAGGTAAAATGGATGTAGGGTCTGTGTTGAACTGTAAGCACTCTTTGGTAGCGGTGGGCATGTTAAAAACTGTATTAGATTAGATAACAAGGCACTTGAGCAGAAAGATTCTGTTCATCTCAGTGAAATGTTATGATTTAAATGAGGGAATGCAGACCTCTAGACTAACTCTGTTCCTTCACTCCTGTCTAATACAGCATCAGAAAGACGGCATGCATCAGACTGGTGAGCTAGGTAAGAATATTATTAGTGTGATTTAAAAACAAAATTAATGATTGTTTTGCGTGGAGTGAAACTGTGCCTAGTGCTAAAAAATAACTGCGTTCCCTTTGTCAGGGACTACAGGTGAGGTTGGTTGGGGCAGGGGGGATGTTTGGGTTCCCCCCCCCACTGTGGACAGTTATTTTCAGACCACTCGACTGACAATCCAAAGAGCTAGATTTCGTTATTTTTTGTAAATGTGGTCTTATTATCTACATAATTCTCTTAGCAGTGAAGTTTCTGAAAGTTAGCGGATAGATCTCAAGACTCCCAAAAGCCTTGGCTTAGAGTAGCTATCTGCTATATGAGTTTCTGCTGGCATTGGCCTTCAGGATATCTTTTTTTAAATGGCTTTTCTAGAAGGAAAGGTGACTGGAAGGGATGAAAAATAGAAATTTTCTTTGATAGCATTTACCTTTCCTTTTGGGGGGTGATGATGCAGGGCTCTGAAGCAAAAGCAGAAAGGGCTGGTAGGTTGGTGACAAGGAACAGTATAGGAATGTCTCTTCTCAGCCTCTGCCCAAGGCAGTTCATGGTGTTTGGTGGGGGTTTTTTTGCTGTCATTGAGAGCAGCAGCAGGAAAGTGAGAATATGCAGAAGGTGGCTTGAATTCTAGTGAATTGTGTTTTAGGTGTCAGGTGCTGGATGTATGCTGTTGGAAGTGTTGTTATACAAGTGCATGCATAAATCTACTTTAATTGCTTTCATTAAAAAATGTTTAAAATCATAAATACTATAAGTCACAAACAACATAAGACAAAGCAACTAGTACAGTAATAGTTACACACCCACATTTATACTGTAAATCAAATATATGCTGTTATAGAGTAGCAATCCATTATTTTTAGGAAAGTTAATAAGTATTTCCAAAGAGATGTTGCATTGCTGAGGCTATTCTAGGCTAATAGGAAGAGTATTTGAATTGTTCAGCAATAGTCTCTTCAGTACTTGTGTCATGACAGCAGATTTCTGAAATATTACTGAGCCAAAGTCACTCTTAATTCCCTTGATGAGTGACACAGTGAGTGAGAGCAATTATCCCCAAATTTAGCTGTTCTTTTATTCTCAAACTGATGTATATTTCCCCCAAATATTAACTGAATGGCTTCTAAACAATCAAACTTCAGTCTTGCGAAACTGCTTGCATGCTATTCAGTTCAGCTATGTTGCTCAGTATTTGTGGTGTGCAACGAACTGCCTGTGCCTATTGTTTTTGTTCCCAGATTAAATCTCTGAAGGCTTTGGCAGTCTCAGGCTCTGTTGAAGTCATTGGGCTCTGAAGATACTCACAACTTTATTATGTTGTTGTGTTAGAGTTTTCAAAGGCCTACCCACCAAATATTGTAAATAACAGTAGCAAAACCTTTTCATTTTGCACAAACACTAGTGTGACTTGGAGCCCATTCCATCCTCCAAATGTAAATCCGTTTGAGCAAAGGGTTACAGAAACAAGTAACAAGGATATCGAGACCATTGCTCAATAACTACAGGCATTATTTTGCAATATTTATTGAGCTCTGCAGGGGTTTTCCTGGGATCATAACTTGGTTGGTTTTAGTAGCAATATTTTCAGTTGTGTCATATGGATTGTTTCATGTTATTAGAGCTAAATGCTGTTATCTGCCATTTCAGAATTGCTAGTTATAAATCTTGCAGCAACGCATTTGTATGCTGTAACCTATAACAAAACGCCTTGTAATTTGAACACCAGCTTTACCCACTGTGAGTCTCTCTGGTATGTATCACTATCCAGGGAATGTGTCTGTCACCTTTCCTATTTAACCTAGTTGATCGAACATTATGCATCCAGGTGCGTTATTTTCAAAACTTATTCTTGAATGTTTAGGTGTAAACTGTCCCAAGGGAAGCATATAGGTAGTTGCCACTTAAACCAGTTTTGTAGAAATGATACATGGGGATTTTAAGATGACCTTCATGTGTTTTTCCAAAATCCAGCCTATATAGTGCTTTGAGACACGAGTACAATTGGATGCTTTTTCTTGTACAGCTAAAACACGTGTATTTTTTTTCCATAATTTGTGTATCTTTCCAGAAAGAACTATTCTTCTTAAGCAGCAGGTAAGGAAAAGAATATGGGTAAAATATTTGGGGAAGAATAGGAAAGGACATTTAATATATTTAATCTTATTATACATTTTTCTACATTAAAGTCAACAGGCTGCAAATATATTCTGCTACAAAGCTTTGTGTAAGAAATATCTCTATAAGAAAATACATCTCATTAAACATTTCCTGTAAATAAATTATCCCAAATAACTATGTTTTGCAAGAGGAAAAAGAGGGGGTAGGCCAATGATAAGAAGAGCTAAAAATTGCTGAGAGCACATTTCTGCAACCCCCCTGCTCACGCTGGGTATCATTTTCTTTAATACGTAGTCACAATGAGAGCAATAGAGTTCCTCTGCTGAGTATGTGCTGTGTCAGTGTAAATAACACTTGCAAAATTGGTTCCTATATGTTTCTAATATCTTGAAATTATGCTATTTCTGAGCCTTATTCCTGTTTCAGTTACACTGGAAAAACTCTGAAATAAGCGGAGTTGCAATGATAGGACTGCAAGATAAAACTCTGACTGAGACTATTAAAAAAGAGAAGACCCTGCCTTTGAGCAGGTTTTATTGACCTCTAGGTCAATAAAAACTAACCCCAGTAGGGCAAGAGGCATGTGAAATACTCTTCTTATTTAGACTCTTATGAAAGAGAAAGGCAATGTAGCTGAGGTCTGTGTTCTAATTAGGAAGTCTGAGTCAGGTGGTGTCTCAGCTATAGCTTTAAAACAACCGCTGGTGGAGACATGTCAGTGGAAAAAGGTGTCTTAGGTATGCATGACATGGTCTTCAAAGTTAAACTACATACTGGTGTACCCGCATTGTTCAGAACCGATTAAACAGAAAAGTCCCTTGTATTACAAAACATGAAAATGGGTAATTACAACTTAGCAGTAGGTCAATTATAGAATCAGACTTCAAAGAAATATCAGTCTCTTTACCAATGTCTATACAAAGGAATACTTGCAAATAAGTAAAATGAAAAAAGTTTGAAAAGACCTGGGAGACAAGTCAAGGGATAGAGACTGTCCCTTTTTTAACCTATACACAAACAATGTAGAGTTGTCAGCTGTTTCCACAGTCCGTGTACTTCCATCATTCCTGGCAGAACAGTCCAGATTGAGAGGACATCAAGTTCAGGCTGAATACGTGCTGGAGGCTGGTATGCTGTGGCATCGCGTGATGTTTAACAAGTCATTTGCAGACGTACCATCTTACATCCTTTTCTGCAGGAGAGGAGGTGCTCACAAAACCCAACTCCTTTTTCTTTGCTGCCTCTAATAAACAAATCTGTTATACTTCTGCAGAGTGCCATCAGTAGCCTGTTGCTACTAACACAATGTAAAAATTTGAGTTTGTAGCAGTATGCTCTAAACACCTCAAAAAATGTCTACATCATCTGTTTTAACAGCAACAGTTACACGACTTCATAGCTCTTCGTGTTAGGCACTTCAACACTGCTATTTCTTTTGGAAATGTCTATAATGCAAGTATGCTTACGCAAAGAAAGTATATTTAGGACTAATGAGCAACTGCCTGTATATAATTCTGGATTCAGCATGCACATATTTGCTTCATCTGTTCAACCCAATGTATATTAGCAGTAAACTGAGGCAAATACAAGCGATTAAGAGCCCTACTATGACATTGAACTACATAAAGCATTTCAATTTACCTATGTATAGGAAACAAAACCCTGTTTAAATGCCTCCTTTTAGAGAAACTGCTGCTTTCTTGAAATTGTGAGATGGCAAATTTTCACCTCTTTCATGAGGGCCTGCAAAACATAGCAATCTTGTCCTGCAGGAGTGCTTTCTTTGCTGAAGTGTCAGCCCTGAATGACAAAGGCGTGCGGACATTCACAGTAACTTTATTTCCATTTCTCACACCTGCAACGTGACCAATAATGTGCTGACAGATGAGTCTTCCTGGCATGCACTGCTTCCCATAGGAGTACAATGTATGCAATTTATTTAGCAGTCATTGCCACGCTGCAAACCCACTGTAGCCCTAACACTGAACCCCTGAAACATCACAGGACAACACAGCAAGGTAAGTGACATTAATTTCCACTGTACTTGTTGGCATACTAGCATTTCCTACAAACTGTAGAAGTTATTTACAGAAGAGCTGCACAGTAGGAGAACTCCAGCTGCACTTGTGTTTACCACCAGCTCAAAAAGAAATGCATTTGGTGTGATTTCTACTCCTACCCTAACTGTTACTTTAGCCATTCCGCTTTCATTTGCAGTCCTCATTTCCCACCATGCTGTAATGCATTAAATACATAAAGCCACAGTCACTTAATACTATCTTCCCAATCCTCATTCAGATTTTCTGGCACACGTGAAGTCTTGATTTAGAAGAGGAGGTTGCATCTTTCCATACTTTGCAAGACAGCCCTTTGGCACAGTCACATCGTTGGAAAATCTCCAGTCCATGGGACCCTTTCTTGCGCTGTTTGGTGCACACCTCCCCCTGATGCAACACAGGCTTGCAAATTTTGGTCCAGAAATGGCGAGCACAGCAATGTCCCTCAATACAGTCTGATGACCGTAGGCAGGGATCGCCTTCATGTCCTAAAAAGAGCAACAAAACTATTTTACCTCATGGGAAAACGTGAAAGTACAGATTCAGTGCAGACTGATGCAAATGAAGCTCAGAAAAAGGAGAGATGATATTTCCATCTGTGGCTATTTGAAGGATGTAAACACAAGGGAAGATATGAATAAGGAAGGTTCAAGGGGGTAATTAATGAGACCTGCTATAAGACTTAGTAAGGAGAAATTCAGCTACAGGATTATAAGCAGAATTACAAGTGCTTAATTACATGACTGTTACAAGAGGAGGATGGGGGCAATCCTGCACAACTGAAAAATGGATTGTCAGTCCACCTCTGATATAGAGAAAAAAGCAGATGCTGTTTCAATCACAGGAACTACTGGTTGATGTTACACCACTTTTTGAGTCATGCTGTGAATTCTCACGATAGACGTTCACTCCCTGTGAAATTATTGCCTATTTCTGGTTTGCATTGCTGTATCTTAACAGCAATAACATGATTCATAACATGAAGGAACAAAGCAGTGTAGTGCAAATGTGATCTTACCTTTTATGTGTGACAGCTTGGAGCGCGGCCTCCCTAGGTTTTGCCATCCCAAATCCTTGCTAGCATAATGACCGTTCTTCTTGTTGCGTGGCCCTTCTAGAGCAGGGATGTGAGGTGTAAGGATGCTTTCAGTTACTGGTATGCAAATACCTGCAAGGAAAAGACAGTTGGTCAAAGATTTGAACAAGAAGAAAAGCAGCCGAGACACATATACAAACCGGGATCAGGACCAGGACCATGAACGTGCTGGGGCTTGGTCTCCATGACACTCAGCTCTAATCACACCTCTGTCCCTGATCCCTGGCACCTAACTTCACCGCAGCTCTGCTTCACTCACTGTCAAACAGTCAAACAGTCTCGCTGTGACGCTGGCTTTATGGTCTGAGCACCTGGAGACTGCCTTGTAGACATCTCTCTCCAGAGGAGAGTATGGGAATGCAAACAGTATGGTTATAACCTCCCCCCCAGGGAGAGTAGATCACGGATTCATTAAGTCTCTTTTGCTTCCTTAAAAATATGGGTTCTGTGCAGTCTCCAGTGAATCAAACCACATTGAATGTAAGTGCTATGATTTCAGTCAGCAGCATCATCATTTTGGGGTTTCCCCACCCCAAAATGGGAAAAAGTCTGGTAGTACACAAGCCTTAAACATAGAAATACTGTTAAAGAGAATGAAGTGGACTACAATGAAGTAGAAAGTGAAGTTTTCTTGGTTTAGAAAAAGCAGCACAGTCACCCAGAAAAAAATACGGTTGCTGGGAACACTCAGAGAAATAGATGCTATCAAAATGCTGATTTTATGGAGGAAAACCAAGAAATGACTGATGTACCGTTGTTACAGCGGTTCCCAGGGCAGCACATGCCATCTCTGTGGCAACGCTTCTTCTTCCTCCGGCACATCATGCACGCAGACGTTGCTTGATGAGGACTGTGACAGTATCGCCCAACTTCGCATTCCTTATCATTGGTACAAGGATAGGCCTGGTGGGTTAAAGAAAGGTTTACAGTGAAGCACTGCTTTGTACAAGGCATGTATGCAGGCCATTTAAAAAAAAACCCAGCACCAAAACACCACCGAATCCCCCCGACAAACAAAGAGCCCAACAGTTGAGATACCGTTCACTGGGGCCAGGAGTTGCAGGTAGGGATGCTTCAACTGCAGCCATATAGCAATCTTTAAGCTCACACTCCTGGTGAAGATGTTATCTGCTTAAAGAATCAGGGAGATACAACCAGCTCCCTCGTGGTTTCATCTTTTCTTGCCTCAAACGTATGTTGGCACAAGAGAACTCACATTTTTGTGGGTTCAGGCCTCTGATTCATAGACAAGAGCTTAAAACTCCACAGTGAAGAATAAACAGAGCCATAAAACTCCTCTCAGTCAGTAAAAATCCTGAAACACACCCTGCAACAGGTAACATTTTAATTTAAACTCCAAGGAGGCATTTTCCTTTGATAGTTGTCGAACACGCTGATGCATAATAAGTTCACTGTTCTCACAGTGAACATCTACACCACATTGGTACAAGCTCCTTTGCAATTGCACCACTCCCCACTGGCCCACACCAGTTGGACTCCTTGGAAGTGAACAAACATCACTGGTCAGCGTTTCGCTTTGATACCCTTTACTTCGCTTATGGGCTTAGTATACTCCTTAAACTTGCCACCTGCTAAACAACACCCTGTGGTATGCAGCCTGGAATATATTATAGAGCACAAACTGTCTTGCACATATTCCCTGCAAGTAGAGACACATGTATACGATTCTTCTGTGTTCATCAAAACCAGCATTATCTTAGAGGAAAACTGACTTTTAAAAAAAGGGTGTGAAAGCACTGTATTCTCCCATAAAGAGAGAGAAAGAAAAGTTTATTCCTACAAGAGGAAAAGACATGATGCCTTAAGGAAACATAACAACACACACTGCCACGTTCCAGGATCCTTTCTGCTGACTCCCACACAGCTACAACTATGCTCTCTGTCTGCATCTAATTTTACTGCCTATTAAATTAATCATAGATTTTTTTTTTCATTCTTCAAAATTATACTTGAGGAATTTGTTTTGATAAAAAGATGAGAATAAATTTTGGGCACTTTCTGGAAAATGATGTTTATACTTCCTCACCTAATTTCCTCCAGCATTTTAAATAAATCAAAGTATTGCTTTTACTGTTTTCAAAATGACTCTTGCAATCAATTATTCACCACAAATAAAAAGCTCAACTGACTAATTTTCAATGTAGGCTGATTACTTTTCTAATAATATTTTAAATCAAGTCTTGATTATATTGTTCTCAGAAAAGAAAACCTTGGAGGCCGTTGAGAATTTGCTCTGAAAGTTTTTCTTTTAGATGGAGAACTCGTTTCTCTGTCTTTGTGCCATTCTGTTGAGAATTGCAGAAGAAACAAGAGGTCTGATAATAAAACCAAGCAAGTTTCTCTAGTGCCATTAGTGGGAGGGGGAACCATGCCATTTCCCATGTGATTTCATTAGTTGTTTTCTTTGTCAAAACTTACTTTACAGTACCAAAAGTGCTGGCTGGATATTTCCCAAGTGCTGCTGCCCCATTACTTCTGCCCTCTGAATATGTGTCTTTGAAGAATGATTCCAGAGTGCAGCTGCGTGGAGTAACCTGATGTGTGTGTAAGTTTTTCTCCCTTAAGAATAAACACTTCCTCTTGAGTTCATCCTCGAGAGGATGCTTGAACATCAAAGAAGGCCAGATCTTTTAGCTAGGAGTAGCAATAAGAGACAAATGCAAGCACTCACCTGTTTGGTACTCTTAAGGCATAAGTGGATTCTACCTGTTCTAGCAAAGCGGAACTAAAGTGCTCTTCCCTCAATATCTCATCACTCCTTTCCCTCATTTTTCCAGCAAGAAATTGTTAACGCTGGCTTACAATTTATGATATAGTTACCATAAAAGTAGGGCTTCCCTGACTTAAATGAAATCTTACTAAACTAAGGACCTTGCAATGCAGAAAAGTGATTTTTTTATAGACCTGTGCATGGTTATACTGAGTTTGGAAAATACTAACACTGCTAGCTGGGGGAAATGCAAATAAAAAACAGATGAACTAGCTAAAACCTGGAGATGAAGGCATTTTAGACCCTTGTCTGTCATCAAGACCTTCATAACTGCATCTTTTTTCCAATACGGGCATGTGGTATACACCTGCAACTTGTCAGCAAGAAGCCTACTTGCAGTTTTCTTTTAGCTCCTCAAATAGCTTTTAAAAAAATGAGTTCCCTGATCCTGAATGGTGCTAATGAATGCTCTCACATACCATATCTAGCATCTGTTTTACTTTTGGCTTTTAAGCTGAATGACATGTAAAAGACATTTCAAGATACGCATCTAACTGCCAACTCCCAGCTCTGTCTTTAAGAATGGTAAAAGTAACAAAAGACAATTCTGACATTAAGAATTGTCAAGGAAAGTCACGTAACTCAGCCTTTAGTCCCACTCTAGAGCGCCATCCTAAATAAAGATGACACTTTTGAAATGAAAACATAAGCCAAAATATTCACCTACCTAAGGGAAATGACTGCAGCACATCAAAAAATAGTTTTGTGTTACATGTAGCTCAGACAACAACTGGCAAGTCCATTCAAAACCCCAAAAGACCAGCTGCCAGCCAGCTATATGAAGAACCCTCTTGCAAACGCCCGATGCCATCAATTGCCTTGATCTTTCTTCCAAAACCACCATCCATTTAATATCCTAGCTATCAATCACAGGGAGCTTGAAACAAAAATGCCTACGTAGTCTTGTGTCTGTCTCCTAGTCACCAGACTTCCATTGGAATAACTCCTGCTCCCAGCAAAGTAATTTCTATCACTGCGCAGCGTTCAGTATTAAAACACAAAACTAAAACAAAATAATATAGTGTGTACATAGCCTTGGCTAACAGGGGGGAAAATGTGTTCATAGTTGTCCCATTGTTGGCAGTAGCCGAGCCAGTCTATGTATAAATATGTATATATTTTTAAAAATACAGGATAAAGAAAACATACTTGTAAAAATGTACATGCTAACAATTGTCTATGCATGAGTCAAGGTTTTCAAAATCTCCTACACCACAGTGCCTGAAACATGGTCTTTACTTTTAGAGAATTGCAGAGAACATTTCCTATATACAACGCAAAGACACAAATCAGTCCCAGATGGAGAGGGAAAAAGCAAGCTGTAAACCAGCTCTACTTCCCCAGCAATGATAACTAATTCTACAAGGCACATCATCCCTTCACATTCTTCAGCTATACATATCATTTTCTGGTCGTAAATCTCTATCCACTAAACACAGCTTTGATATTATGGGAAAACAGATGAAACCGAGATAAAATATGTAGCACTCCCTGAAGCTGCATTTAAGCAATCTTACTTAATTTTTTTAGCCCAGATTACAGGCGATCAAGTCACCCGTAGCATGACATAAAGTAGATTTGCCTGTGATAATGAGTCACATTTTCAGAATGTGTTGCCTGATTAGGGGCATTGCTTGCTGAGATGTTTTCTCCTCAGTCATTCCAAATACTTTTGTATCCTCATATAAAAGATACTGTTGAATGTGTGTCCAAAAACGTACAGCAAAGATGTACTGGATTTTTTGCAGTGTTGGAGGATTCAGGCTAGGTATTTAAATGGCTGCTGCTCAGTGCTGTGCCAGGATGTCCCCTGCATCAGTGCATCAAGACTAACCTTTGCCAGCCAGGTCATAGCAACACGTAAATGCTAAACTTTTTTCTTTTTGAGAGAGAGATTT
>NW_008825098.1:4128946-4137566 GCF_000699105.1 Pygoscelis adeliae
ATGCCAAGAGCGCATAATAGAAATAGTAAAGGAAAACAATGCAGATGATAGAGGAGAAAAGTTGGGGCTTTTTATAGTTGAACAAGTCCTTCCAGGAGTAGTACTGAGGTGCTTCCTTTTGAATTAACTTCACAGTGAGGCCGAGGAAGGGACTGACTAACTTTTGTGACTAAGTGGCTAACACCATTCCCTTGGTTTGAGAAGCGTGCAGGAGTGAGGTTTATTTCTACCTTTGTCTTCCCCTTTTGGCAGAGGAGATCTAACTTAGCGCCTTTTCTCGGTGCAATGAGGTTTACTTGATATTTTTGCTGGTGTCATTTACTATCCCACGTATTTTATATAGTCATCCTGAACCACAGAGTTTAACCACAAGCTGGAGCAATACTAAGTGGTGGGACTGTTGTGCTATGGAATCAGTCAGTCCGAGTCTCTCTGTCTGGCACTATAAAACGTAATGGAGAAGCACTCCAGGGGGAGAGTAAGACAGATGCTATAATGTGCTGAAGGGTGAGTGAGTAGACTGATGGCAGACACACTTTATTGAGCTTTGAGAGATAAGGGCTTGAATTTCAGCATGGCCTCCAGCAAATATTTGAAGACAATATTCCCGGCCAGTGTCTTAGTCATCAGGCTCTCATTTGCTCATGTTATGATGTCTCATTTGTTTTTATGCTGAGGCTACTCCATGCTGTACTAGCTAACTATGTCAGAGAAAGGCAGGAAGAGCCACTGGCATTTTTACCTAGGCTGTGTCATCACTTATTCAGCACAAGTAGTCCTAGACACTGCTGGCTTCAGACCCACCTTTAATGCTGAGAGGAGCTGTGCCTAAAAAAGTGATTTGGTGGAACAGATCAATAGTGACTCCCCCGGAAGCAGTTAACTTTTTTTTTTTTAAAAACACATCATAAAGTCCAAGTGCAGAGTCGGTCCTGGCAGGAGATCATGGCTACTACCACTCCCAGCAGAAGAAACCACACGGAGGTTATTCATTACCCTTTTAACTATGGATGCTGAGCGGCACTCAAGAAGGGAACTAAAGTCTCATGTACCACAAAAATGACAATATCACCGTGGTTACTGTACTGGACATTTGGCCAGCTTCTGTCTCATACGATCATCCCGTGATGGTACTGGGGACTGAGCTGAAGAACAGCAGAAAAGCCACAGCCAGTTGTACAGCTGGAAAGTAAGAGCACTGCAGAGCTACCACGTCAATCCTGCATCACTCTCACCTGGCAAAGACGCAGTAGCTATTGCAAAGGTGAGACAAGTGGCTCAAGAAAATGGACACGTACATTATCCCAGGAATGGTCTTGCTTCCTAGGTACCAGTGCGTTAGAAATCAAATTTAGGCTATTACTCACAGTCTTGTACATACAGAATACCTAGTTATTGATACCCTATTTGCCCTATGTGGCAAATACCTGTGCCACTAGGTATCACAGTGGTAATATCATCCTATCACATCCAAATTTTGTCTCTAATTCTACTGTCAAAAGACTTCTCTTTTGTATCACACCTATATAATCCTTTATATTCACACCATGCCTGTGAGACAGCCTACCACAAATTAATTGGTACTGCAGCTCAGTCCATTACTCACTTGTTACTTAAGGAAAGAAGGTTATTTTCTCCATTTCAATTAATTACACTTTTATAAATTTTAAAATAATGACTGTAAAGGAGGTGGAAGCTGACGTCTCTACAGCCAGTGTGCTGGCTAGATGATCAAAGCTGGTCTGAACTATAGGCAAGAGGACAGATTTTCCATCCTCTACATAAGAGGTGAACAACAGAGCTTGTTTGCTCTTTAGTCTCGGCACTGTGCATATTGCTTAATATTCCACAGCCATCAGGCACGATGAAGCAACCAACTGGCTCGGTCATGTTGAGAGCCTCTCCTTCCCATCCTGCTTTGGACAGGACAGAACTATCTTTCTGAGCAAGGACTTGGTCCCCACAGAGCAAACATATGAAATAGCCACAGGGGTGCCAGCTCTGCTTTTGCTTTTCTCTCTCTCTGAAGAATTAGTTCATCCAAAGTAAAAGCACGCCAATAAATTAGGAAATGCAAACATGTGCTTTAACCAAATAGCCTGCTGTCAAAACTAATTACAAAGAATGCAAGTCATTGTTTGGCTCCTTGGTTGGGCCTGATTCTGAGTTGGGATCTCAAATTTGTTTTAGCTTTTAGCAGATCAACACTGGTGGGATGGTTGCATGCAACGTGTGGCCTGTAGAGCTAGATGAATACATCACACATGGGATTTGTCCCATTCACCTCTTTGGAGATAGAATGAAGATCTTTTCTATGAAAGTCAAGGAGAAGACCTAACACGATCTCACAGGACACAAACCTTTGTAACAATGGAAATAAGAGCTCTTCATTCAGAACCACATAAATGTGATAAAGCAAAATGGAGGGGGGAAGGGAGGAAGTAAAAACTTTTAAACAAATGAACAAACAAACTCCCAACTCTTCGTGGGTTGTTTTTTTTCCCCGCAAGCCAATTAAACTACTTTCTGATAGCTTCTCAAGTGTATTCAGACAAATCCATGTCTAACTGACAAACTTCAGCCTAGCTCTCTCCTAGCTGCTAAGTAAATGTATATTAAAATGTGGATGAGAAATAACCGTCATTTACTACTATTTTGTTTTTAATCCCAGATGAGAAAAGAGTTTAGCAGCAGCCATCTGGAGCAATGCAGTTTTCCCACAGCACTGCTGATATTGCTTTTTTCTATTCTTAGCTCAACACAGGCATAGATGATAGCGAGGGATCTCACTGTGCACGAGCAGAAAGCCATGGTTAATTTATCCCATGGAGGAAATCATGCTGTGCTCTCAGACAGCTCCAGACATGGATCCTGTCTCAGACTGATCTCACCAGAAACTCTCAACTCTCAGTGACTGCTGTGGCACAGGCCATTCCTGAAGGCAAAACTCACAGTAGTTGCAATGAAACAAATTTACTCCGTTCAGTTGCCATGACAAGTTTAACAATTCAATTTTTCTCGCTGAGCCTCCTTCTTGTTTAAATAATACATCTCTGACCCACTTCTCTGCCAGACCCAGAGAGACGAGCACCATCTTCCGCCTCTAGATTAAGCACAGGCACTTTCTTTTAGCAATAACTTATTTTTAACTCTTCAACTTAAAACAACACTGGTGTTCATGAGGTCTGATTCACAGAGTGCTACATTGTGGATACATATACTGCAACCTCCAAAAATCATTCCTTCGAACTGTGTGGCTAATGGCCCCAGAAGTCTGCATTATTAAGACAATAAATATTCATGTTGCAAAGTAATACTCAATCCACTGCTAGACCACCAGGGGAAGAACATTTCTAAAATGTGCAGTAGTCTAGCTCTCACGATTTGCTAGAGCCAAAGAAAACTCAGATCTTAACAACCAAAAAACAAACCTCACCGAGGTCCCTCTGAACTGACAGGGCTGCAGGACTCACGTGGGTCCTGGCTCAGGTTTTCCTTGTCCCAGCAAAAATGTCATGGAAAACAACTTCCCATTCTGCAAGCGGTAGGCAGTTGGTGGGGAGCTGTGCTTAGGGGGAGCATGTAGCTGCACCTGGCGGAAAGAGAGTCAAACACCTTAAAATAAGCACAGGAGCTGTGTTGCCCTGTTGCACGCAGAGCTAGCCAGCGCGAGTGGTGCCTCTTCCAGTGCAGACAGAAAACCTCCAAAGACTTTTCACCATATGAAACCTCACTCATCCTGTGACCCTATGTGATCTCCTGGTCCACGTGGTGGATTTCAATGAGCATTTTAGGTCTACAGCAGAACCTCTTATTCAACACCTTACAATTCAACACCTTTTCTTACAGAACTACCTACTTTTTGTGTCCACCGGGAGGAGGTAGTGTCTCTTTAAAGCTGGCCTTGGCTTCAGGAGGACATACAGAGAAGGTAATCTGAAAGACTGCAAGTGGATCAATTCAATTCCTGGGTAGATACTATTATCTGAATTAAATTTGCCTTAATTTAGTGCATTTTACATGCATTATGAAAGTATAAACTCAAAGGTTTAAGGCACTTAAAGTAATCCACCTTACAAGTTTATTCAACTTGATTCACCTTTAATTCCTCATCTAGGTAAAACCTGGAATGAGTTATATTTCCAAATGACTTAAAGGGTGACACACTATGCCCAAAATATGCACAGATGTATGTTGTTTATACCACAGAGCAGCATGAAACTATCACCAGGACACAGCACATACATTGTAGTTCCCAAGGCAGCACAGCTATGGGTCTTCCTGTTCTATCACACCTTTAAGGCAAATTATCAACCTTAGATCCATATTGATGTCACTCTGCTGTATCATGCCATTTCAAAGGAAGCATACCATGTTTCCTGCCCATATACACACTGTGCATACACTGGTGCTCAAGTTTTCCCACCCTACCTCGTATCATGACCTTGGGATTACAGAGCAGTTCTTCCTTCTCAACATTTGGAGAGACCATGAGCCTCCTATGCTGCTTGATTTTGAAGGAGGCTTCCTGCTCCATAGAACTGGTACCTTACAGAAGACATGATTGAAGAAGGTTCGAAAGTTTGGGGAACAGTCAGTTTGACCCCAAATTTTATGGACTTTGTCTCAATGTGTATGATATTGTCTGGTGAACTACCAGCAGCAGCATTACAACAGAAAGCATCAAAACAATGTTAGGTAATCTTGGAAGTCAACAATGTGGTACTAAATCAATACGACAGGAAGCCTCTAGGTCTTGATTTTATGTCATTTTTGAATGCATCACCAAAGACTGCTCGAAGAATAAAGGTTTGTTAACACGCACCTTGTTCTATGTCCAGCCCTTTCAGCAGACTGTTCTTGCCCTTTTACCTCTGCCTTTTCCCCACCCCTTTTCTGATGGTTTAGCTTTTTAATTTTGTCTCTAATTGGCTATTTATCATCTGTTCCAGAGTAAGGTTCTTCTGGCTTTTTGATCAACATGTTTACTGTGATGGATGAACAGTGGGTTGCCAAAACCAGTTTTCCCTCTGGATCTATTAACTCTAAAGTATGGAGTTTTTTATTAATCTAAGAATACTACCTAGATGGAAACAGCTAGCAGATCCTATGGCTCACAAAGCACCAACCATTAAACCACAGGTAGATACTCAGATATTGTGGTTGGGAGTAGAATAACACTGCTGGAAACTGGCAGTAAGTTACTGTTCTAACACCTTGGTCTGAACATCCCCAAATCATGACGCGCTTTCAAGGTGGAGATTTTATTGGGAACCATCCCTGCAAGCATGTATTCACAGCAAGAAAAATGAGATGACAGCTTTACCTTCTGTAGTATAGCTCCTAAGGAAGTAAACTTCTTTGCTTTTAAACATTCACAAAATCTAGAAAAAGCAAGGGGGGGACCCTGTCTTACTGAAGTCAGTGCAAAAGCTCCCTTTGTCTGCTTCGGTGTCTGGAGAGGGAATGCTTCCAGGTTATAAACGTTTGTGCAGCGTCTGCAGTCCTCACCCTGGAAATGACTCTTAGGTATTCCTTGCAGAATACGCTTTGCATTGCAGAATACAAAGCATTTAAGACACTAGTTTTCAAAATGCAGTTTCTCTGTCCCTCATGTTTAAAAGGACAGCCCTGAAAACATGAGTTCGTGTCAGCTGGAGACACAGCCAGATGCTGCATGTCTGAGGAGGATGAACCGCAGTCTCCACCTCAGCAGGCTGCTGACTGCAATCTAACATTGTTACTGAATGTCAGCATTATTGTTTGTCTCCCTGATGGTCATTTATGTGAGAACACCTGGCTCATACACCTCTTTCAATCCCCAGTTCTTTCTCTATGCATCAGAAACCACCATTATCATCTGATATTCAAAACACCTTCCCTCTTTTCCTGCTCTACATGAGCCCCTCTGCAACGTGATGTCTGTGACTGATCCATTGCGAGGGGAACTGAAAGGGACCAAGTCCTTTGAACTCCAATGCACCTACAGAGAATTGAAATCAGACATCAAAAATCAGTCAGCCCAGGTTTAATATCAGAACAAACAAACAACACTGGGGCACCTGCACCAGCTCCCACTCTCCAATCTCATGTACCACAGAGAATTCAGGGACGTGGCCACAGAAGTTCATGAGTTTTAAGGACGGGGTGGGGGTGGGGGTGTGTGATATTTCTTCAGTTCTTACATTTGGTCTGCATGAGTGAGACTGAGAAACGGGACGAGTCAATAATGCAACTTGGGGCTTTCCCCTTCATAACAACAGGAGGAATTACAATATGAGAGTGCAGCTCCTCATCCTGACTCATTCTAGGAGCAGTTATGCTTGTACGAGGAGCCAGCAGTGCTCATGCAGTGGGACTACCTGCAAAAGAGCAGCTGTCCTGGGAAAGCCCCCTGAGGGCACAGGCAACCTCTGTGAAGTGGTTAGACTCATATTGCTGTTCAGCTGACTCTCAGTAAGAGTAAAATAAAAAATTATAATACCAGGCTATTAAGGCAAATTATCACACTTTACTCAAAGGAGGCCAAAGATGGCAAAAAAGGAAAGGACCCCTAACAGCATCATTAAAAAAATCATTGTACTCTTATTATATGATTAAGTTAGAGCTGCCTACCCAACTTCATCCTGTGGTAAATAACGTAGCAATCAAGGTTTCAACACTATTTACCCTTTTTTCCTTTTTCTTTTAAAATGCTCCTGGTTAATTTTGCACAAACAAAAAAACAGGAACAACACAGCAAGGCAAGAATAACTTGTGAGTAAAACCAGATGAACACTAACATATTTATGTAGTGTAATGACTTCACTATTAATTCAAACAAACCCAGGCCCCAATTCTCAGAAGAGCGAGCTGAGCACATGCAGTCCAGGAGGCAAGAACAGGGTGGCTTCGGACTACATTTATGTCTGCAGCCCCTGAGTTAGTAGGGACTGCTTTTAGTTTCAGTCTGCAATAGCCACTGAGGGACCATCTTTCATTCCAGACGTTGTACTCTGACTACACCCTCTTCTCCATCTTATGGGCCCCTTTCCATTTTCAGGCAAGACTTCCTTCAGTGCTAGGCACTATAATACAGAAGAGAAAGGACAATAGGATTTCAAAAAATATCTAATTCATAGAAAAAACACCTAACGTCATAGAAATATGAGAAAAAAGAGAGGGGAAAAAAAATCCAGACTCAGGTCCACTACCTACAGCGGACAGTAATTTCTTGATAAAAGTACCAAAAAAAAAAAAAAAAAAGTCCAAAGAAACAGGAATAATCCTATGCAATTTCTGAATCAAGCAAAAAGGGACATTGTCCTATTCTAGTTGTTGTCAGCATGCAATTACCTAGGATTCTGGCATTTAACATTGAATTAACTATAAATCTGTTCTCTGCCCACAAAATAAGCTGTTCTGTAGCTGAGACTTGTATTTATCTTCTTCCCTGCTACATTTTACCATATCTTCTGAACTTATGCTTTCAAGTACTTTCTTCTTATCTGAGAATAATATTCTTTATGTGGAGTTATGGAATCTCTTCTTTGTTCCTAGATGTCTTGGATGTTGATCAACAAAAAGTCATTAAAAAGTTTAATCCTCTATGCTTGGCACTACATCAGTCTGAGAGCAGTTTCTTTGTAACAGCCTTTGGAATAAATATCCATTAAAGATTTTTTTTTTTTTCCATATACGGGTCACCCCCACTTTATAGTGGGTGGCCCTTTCATTTATCCCATTACTATATTTCCACTTCTAAAGCTAAGCCAGATGCAGCAACCTGATACTACTTTTTAGTTCACGCAACTTTATTGTAATGAAAACTTCCGTGTATATCTGATACTTGTTAGGAAAGCCAAAGAAACAGGAACCATGGTAATATTGCACCACCTTCTTGACAACTTTTATTCTGCATGAGTTGGATTCTCCAGTGTACTGCATGCTTCGTTAGTAAGCATTTTTCACATAGTCAACCCATATTTGAACTCCTCTTGTTGGTATTATTTGTGTTATAGCCATGCCCAGAGGCAGTGTCTAGGTGCTATACTTTCTTAAAATTCTGCATGATCAGTTCTTTAACTATTAGATAGTCTACATAAGCAAGACCAAACAAGGGCAGAAAAGATTTTAAGGGTTTTGGTTGGTTGGTTTTGTTTGCCTTTTTTTTTTTTTTCCTTTCTTCTTTCTTTTAAACAGATGGACCCAAGGTAGTGGAGATTAAATGGCTTGGCTATGCCAAGGCCGCATAAGAAGTCCACACACAGTACACAAGTAATTTTCTCAACTCTCATCCATTTAACTGTATGATTCTTTCCTTTTCCTTAATTTGTACTCTTCCTTTATTTAGATGTGCTAAATATAAGTGACTGTGTCTTTAACAATTATCTCCTCTATCCAGGGATACAAACACAAATCAAGGTGGCCACATTGACCAGCCAAGTATGAAAAAATGTAGTCCTACTTTCTAGTCATATCCACGGAAGCATATTCTACATAAATTGATTGCCTAAAGCATATTTTACAGATGGACTTAGCCTATTTGACAATTGCCAAACAATTCTTAGAGCATGGATATGCACAGAGCTCTCCTTAAACTCTACACTGAAACCAATCATTGACCATGGCTATGTGATTA
>NW_008825098.1:4137596-4151365 GCF_000699105.1 Pygoscelis adeliae
TAGAGTGATTGCTGGAAGATGTAAAGGAGATGTGATTTATTGTTTTCCCTGTACTTCACATGTCACTCCAGAGGGGGGAAAAAAAAGGAAGTTTTAATTAGGCAGATAAAAATATTTATAACTAAGCCTTGGGTAGTTCAACTAGCAGCACTGGAATTATTCAAATGCTTGATGTTATTTATATGTTTATGCTTGTGAGAATATAAGCACATTTGTAATAGCTTACTGTAGACAAAGCATGATTCACCTCTTAGGCAACAGATTATTTTCCTAGTTACATCGCAAGGACGCAGAAAAGCAGACTAGACTGACATGAATGAAAAGTCCTTCATCACAGAAAAGTGAAGAAGTAACACTATAGATGGCTTTCCTCAGTCATGAGAAGGGTATTTCCCAAGTCAACCAATTCCTTTTCATTTTCCCACTCTTCAAATTCTCCAGGAGACAGGACTGCACAGAATACTTTGCACTCGAAACAAGTGAGACAGCACATTTCCCTGGCAAGGTGCCCTTAGCACCATGTCTTTAGCACTGAAGAGTGCTCAGGCTGGAGGATTTCTCTCCACCTGCACTGAACCAACAGTTACGTCAGTGGTGGTTACACACCTACTCTGCTGAAAGAGCTGCAAAGACCACTAGGTAGCTCTTTGCATATCCAAGTGTCTAAATTCACCTGAGTGTTTGCATGTTTTGTGAAAACACGCAGAAAAAAAGCAGAAAATGCACCCTTTCCCACAGACCACTCAGTCCCAAAACAGGCACAATTCCCACTGGATTCAGAAGTTTCTCCCAAGTAGAAAAATCGGCCCATAAAGTAACAAAGTATCACTGTTAAAATGTTAGAGTCTCCTAAATTTGGTGCATTTTCCTTGGTACCAATTCAAAGCATCATATGGGGTAGGAGCAAACAGCACTTTGCCTACTAAGAGGATCTGTCAAAACTGAAGCACTGGGACACACAGCCTTGCAGCTACTTGCTGCCTCATTAATTCAGGAATTTAGCTTCCCGAGAGTCATGCAAAATGGTCACCAGAATACAGTGGAGAGGGGCTAAACATCAGGTTTTGCCATAATTTCCAAAGCCAGTCTCTTGATGGCCTTCCTATATGGATAGGAAGGGAAGAGGGGAGAGAGTACAAGACCTCTGTAGTGCTTTGCTGCTACGACTTCGCATTTTGACCCCTGCCCTGTCCAGAGTATGAGTAGAAATGCCCCTCCCTAGAAACGCTGAAATGCCATTTTCATTGCTATTCATTTTCCCTGGTATCAGTGGCACAGAAGCTATCAGCTTCTACTGCAGCCTGCTTTACAGGTGCTGATGCTCCACAGGCTGAGTGTGGATGCAAAGGCTAAAGGAAGGAGGAATGACTCCCTCCACCCCCAATCCCTGCAGGGGAAGGAAGAGCTGTTACAGAGTGTTCCCACTGTGGGACGCTGCTGCTCTGAACACTCCTGTAAAGCCCGCTCCAAAGCCTGGAATCTCTGAGGCCATGCCAGAGTTATGCTGTTACAAATTAATTTTTTTTGGACATATATAGGTATGGTACATAGCAAACACTGGTATTATTCCTGAAAACCCATACTTGGTCCCTTTGGTGCACTGTTGTCACTTTAATCAACAGAACCTCATTTAAACATGACACTTCAGGACTTGGCCCAAAGGCAAGACAGTGCTCTACCTTAAAGGGTTTATAATTAGGATATATACTGTAGAGAGGTAAGCTTTGTCACTAAAGGAAAAACATACATTTCCATCAGTATAATTAAAATGATCAGTCAAACTTCTTGGTTTGAGGGCGTCAGGCTATCTTGAGCTGCAACAATAGGGCATATGAATTACTTAATACTTAGCTTAAGTTTTAGATAGTACATAGTGTACTTACAAAGATTTAATCTAATTTAAGTACCTTTATCTAGGTTTATTCAATAGAAGAGATTTTTTTATTTGCTCAATTAAACCAATGCAATCATGCTGAAGCCTACAGGTTGAATGTGTATAAAAGCACTGGGATCACTGATATCAGTGTAGATACTGAGAGAAGTCCCTCGGTAAGCCGTATCACACAAGTACTGCTCATCAGTTAGGCCTCTGTATACCTCAGAATATTACTCGAACATGCAAATACAACTACATTGCTATTTTGACATTTTTCTAGAACATTCTGAGAGAACATAATCACTCTGCTCCAAAACATCCTTCTCCAAACCTTTTCTCATTTTTCCTCATCTTGTATTAATGAGATTTACCACGCTTGATCACGAGATCTGGAAAAATAAAGGAAGAAGCACACGCTAATGCAGTTAGCCCATTTTTCTTTAAACAGAGGACAAAGTCTGTCTACACACATACCTTTGCAATCATTGACCTCGCTATTTCTCTCCTGTATTTTTAAGTCCTCATTTTAAAACTCAGTGAAGGGCAATCGAAGGCACTGACAAATATCAGCATTAGCAGCAGTGCAACAATCTGTCACACCAAGAAAACCCAGCTGTTTGTAGAGTGATGGCCAGTAGGGACTGTGTACTAGGGGTAAAATACGAATGCCTGGATCCTCCCCAGCGCCTCTTCCAGCTATTTATACAAACCTTTGCTGACCTTCTTCCCTCATTTCTTTTCAGTGTCAGCTTCTTTCTACTCATGGCTAAGCCACAGTTGTTTGCCATATAGCAAAAAATTCAAGTTAATTATCTTGAAGTCTTCAAGTCAAAGTACATCTGGTTTGGAAAAGAGTCTGTCTTAGGCCTGTCTTTCATGTAAATACACACACACACACATCTGAATGGAAAAACGCCTGCGTGTTACAGATTTGCTGAGAAACGTGCAGTAGTACCCTTATCATTCCTACCAAGTGTAACTCAAGAAAGACTTTTGAAAAGTTCAAAAGAAAAGCAGCAAACTGTTGTTTTAATGAGACTCCATTAGGCAGAACTCTGTTCATGACTCTCCCGGATCATTGTTTTCATTAGCAAGCTACATGAATAACAGCAAAGCTATTTGTACAGCACTCATTGCTCGTGTGCAGGCTCCCTCTCTGCCAGAGTGCTGTCTTTTAGATGTTCAATCCAGCACTGCTGTTATCTGCTCCGTGAGAAAAAAATACTGATGCAAATGAATGGAAATTTTGTGGCTGGCCAACAAAGGGGCTTTCCCAGCCAAAATCAGAACAAAGGTTTTAATTTATTTAGGAAATCAAAAGGCTAAAAACGCATAATCTTGCAATCTCTCCCTAATGCAAGTAGTCCTCGCTGTGATATATGGTTTTGCTGGGCTTCACAATGGATTTACTCATTAAAGACTTAGCGCATGAGTAAAGATTTGAAAAGCAGGTCATCAATACATGACAGCATAAAAATATGCAATGTAAATTATCTGTTAGTTGGAAGCATACACTAAGTTATTTTAGAGCAACTTGGACAAACTCTTGAAAAGAGGCATACAAACGGTCTGGTTTATTCACAGAAAAGCTAAGACTGTGTGTGTCAATTTTTCTGAAACACCACATCCACTCATCTATGCACAGAGTAATGTCATGGTTTGACAATGTCCTCAAAAATCCATTTTGTACATCTGAAATGAAACTCTTTCAAAGCTTAAATAATCTGCTTTTGTAGACTAACCAAGTCTATACATATTTAAGTCATTAGACACATTTGCAAATCTAAAAATACTTTAAAACCCATTACTGCATTCAGAAAAAGCAGTTGTAGAGCACTCCATAAATCCACTTTTTCTGCTTCCTCTGAGAAAAACCTGTTCCAATTTCAGAGTAAGGACTCCAGTTCAATACTACAGAACAAACACAACACATCTGAGAGAATAAAGCAGATAATTTTTTGATCCTAAGCTTTTCTTCATTGGTAATTATGGCTCAGACAGCGCTTACATTTAGGCTGCTCCATGCAGTCACCAAACCTACTCTAGAAGATGACCTAAGTACCTACAAAGTGTCCAGTACACGCATGGCCCCATCGATTCTGATGCGATTACTGATTGAAGGTTTTGCCCTAAATGAGGGAATACAGGAGCTCTGTACTTTGAATATCAGGCTGCTTGTGGCGAAATAGAAAAGACCCACAGGTTTGTAGTCAAGCCCCAGCTAAGAAAGGTTGTGGATCTCTATCATCTACTGTCAGATCTAACTTCAGTGCACGGTGTCGCTCCTCCGTAGGTCCCTGCTGGATGCCTTCCCACGGATCACACAGGAAGTCTGGACTACAAACCTTTTAGTTCTCCAGATTCTACCTAAGTGTTGTCCAAAAAAAGGGGCCTAAAATGATTGGTAAAACTTTTACCATTGTTTGGGAGGAGTTAAACCTATCCTTGTCCCCCAGCGGGGTGCCTGCCATTAAGGGAGCTCTGGAGCTGCTCCAGAGCAGGGTGCCAGGGCACAAGGGTACAGGCATGGGGCTTGCACTGGCAGGTGGCACCTCCCAAGCATGCATGCAGCAAACAAACACTGCTAATAACACCTCATTTCCCAAAAAGTGCACAGCTGTGGGTAAAGTACAGTGACCCTTCCTTTACTGCCTTTCAATTAACTGCTGCATCTCATTTTCAAAATTCAGGAACTAATACATTTTGGAAAACAAACGTTATTTCAAAAAGCCCCACCACTTTTTATCGAAGAGTTTGCAAGAAGCAGTACTACTGAACAGCTACCAACAGTCTGATGTGGACTCTCGGAGGAGAATCACCAAGCAGCACAAGCAGGAAGAAACTTTAAAAAAAAAAAAAGTGCTTTTTTATAACCGCCTCAAGAATAACACATTGGCACAAGGAAAAACCACAACAAAAAGTGCTAAGAAGCAGATTTGGGTACCATTTAGAGACTGGTCTGCATCCATAACCAGGACTAGTGACTACCAGGAGCCAGACTATCATGGATTCTATATGAATTCTACCATGTTCAGGATTTCAAGAGAAGAAGACATACGTACGCTCTCATGCTTGAAAAATGTACCGCCTACCTATACCACACGCACATGCTAAAACCTAGACAGAGGTGCATTGACGATTTCATTTTTAAAATTCCTTCACTTATGTAGATACATGTCACATGAATGTATAGCAGAGATACAGCATGGGACCATGCTGGCATACTGCAAATGATAACAGAGTATAACGAACAACTACATCATTTTCAAGTGCCGTTATAACAATGCTATATGTATTTTTTTTCGACTGAGAGGCAGCAGAGGAACCTCAGTTACTGACAAGACCTGCATTGTTCTAAGCAAAGTAGAAATAGGAATTCCAGTGTAAATGCCAGAAGGGTTCAAATCTAGCTGTGTAGTGGATTTACAAAGAGCTGAATGAGGTCCAAAGTCTTTTAGGATATGTCAACAAATCAAATTGAAAACACAGCTATTCCAACAAGGGATCTGTATGTACTTACATTCTGCATATTGGTATACCTGCCATGTAAGAATTGGGTTTAATTAACGCAGTTAGGAAACTCTTCATTTAAGTTTTATTTGTTTCTCCTTTTGAAAACAGCTTACTATTTTCTTTTTTTCTTTTATGGGCCACCAAATTACATGTGACCAAATGTACCTATTTAATGAAAATGGGTTCCATTAGTATGTAATCTTATCCTTGCATTGTTTTCTTCTGAAGAAAAATAATGGAGAACAGGTGGTGATGCTTAGCATCAGGCTCCTGTTTCTAGAATTACAATCTACTGGGAGCCACCAGCAATCTCTGAAAGCTGTCATAAGTGCTCAGGAACTAGTATGATCCAGAGCACACTCAATACATTAAAGCGTCTTTTTGAAAATTTAAGTAGGTGTGACAGGAGAAAACTGGCTGAATGGTGCAGGGATTCTAACGTGTCCCTGCAAAGGGTCGTGATTTCCTTCTGCATCCCACAATAAATAACTCAAGCTGGCTTCCATTTCCACAGCAGAAATTAGACATTTAAAAAATGCAAATAGGTACCATATGCACTATAAACCTTTCTGGTTTAGCGTTCAAATGTAGCCACATTCACGTTGTTGGAAAATATGGGATTAAAATTATCCTAGAAGACCATTAAAAAGCTGTTCCTTTACACTTATTTATTCTTTTCTCTGTGCCACAAAAAAACAGCAGTGTTGATAAATATCTCCTTGATGTAATTTGAAAATCTACTGATGTCACACTTCACAAATAGTTCCCCAGTGAGTCACAACACCGCATGGTTGAATGGACATTTCCTTGTTTTGTCATCCCATCCTTACCAAGTAGGAAGTTGTTTAGAAATAATTCTATACAACCGACAACTGTGTTTCCCAGTGCGTTCTCATGATGAACATGAGACAGAAACACCACCAGCTAGCAGACCTATACGAGCAAACAAGCATTACAGCCGTGTTTTAAAATTTAGCTCCAAAGCTGAGAAGTAGGACAAAGACAAGACGTATTTGCATGGCAATTTCAACTGACATCAATTTTACAAAACCAGACATTGAAGGCTGGCTGATATCCCTAACTACTGCTCTGTGTCGGGTATGCCAAGATACACACTTATATGAGGAAAGAGTTAACGCACGTTTGTTTTGTGGCACTGTAGTTCAAGAATGATAGGAATTAAAAGAAGATAAAGTTATTTGCAGGGCCAGATTTTCTGTTGGTGGAAATTGGCAATCTCCCACTGATTTCCACAGGAATATGTCAAGTTGCACCAAGTAGTTAGATTCTACTTCACATTCCAGATTTCTTGCATAGCTATACGGAAGCAATGTTACATTTATTATTACTGTGGTTATTTCTTTTGGGAGACCTTAGCCAAAGTCAAAACGGTCCCTACAAGTTGAAATCAGTTGACGCTAGACTAACTTCAACTGGCTTTGGGGCAGAGCATATATATTTTAGCCATCTTCAGTCTCACCTGTGTTAGCTTTCCTCTAAAACAGGAGGCAGTGTAACAAGCTACAATTCTATAGAAATCATGCTCTGATTCAACAACGCTCAGGAAATTCTTTTACTGCTTCTGGTTTTCCTCAAAGTCTTAATGCAGAGAGAATGCCCTGTTCTCCAATGAGTCTAAGTGTCTCCACTTGAAGCCCTGTGGCTACGACAAAAGAAAATGAAAACGTGCCCATTGCTTTGAAGATAGTACAGAAGGAACTCCACCTTACAGAAGCTAGACAAGCCCAGCCCACAAAACTGGGAGAGATAGCAAGACAAAAGTATTAGGGGAAAGAGAATGGCAAATATTTTTTTTCTCTTCTTGGCATCGTGCTAACAACAAAGCTTTTCCAAGATGAAAAACACAGCTGTTGTCACAGGGTTTTTTTAACCTAAGGAACACTAGATTTTGCACTACAAAACCTCTTAGTCTTAATTAATCTTTCCACCTGAAATCAGGTTGCTGAAGTAAGGGATTATGTTAAATTGCCCCATCAGATCCCTCTAGAACCAGCTGGTTTCTGAATTTCCTTAATACAGTAAATATTCCCCCCCATTTATCACTCCTGTTAATCCAGCTAAAGTAAATGAAATCTCTTCTAGCATGTGCATCACCAGCAAAATTCTTGACCAAAAGAACTTTGGTGATGAGCGAACCAGAAAAAGTGCACAGCCTGATCTCAGGAGAGGTTTCATCTCCAACAGATAAAATCATCCTTATCCTGTTTGTGAACAAATCAAATTTAAACATTGGAAAACAATACACATGAAAGCGCATTATGCCATTTTTAAAGAAACCTGTTTCACAATAATTTTACTTTAATTCCAAACTTCAGACTTATCTTCAAAAGATATTTAGAAAAGGAAATTTGCTATGTTTGAGCAGTGAATAAGACTGAATAATGAAAATTAGAATTGTGAATAATTTAGTTTTGAAAAGACCTAATTTCTAGAAGGTTTTTCCCCCTAACAAGAACTGAAGGACTTGTGTCTTTATAAAAACTTCTCAAGAAAATTGTTCTTTTATGACATTTTTCCTTTTCCTGGTACTAGAGATTGCAAAAGCAGTTCTAATAACATCAGAGTATTGGTAAAAAACAGAAAATAAATTATAACTTTCCTGCTTAATCCACATATCATAATTAGTCTTAGTATATATATGCATATATATATAAGTCATACATAATGTAAAAAAAAAATATACAGGTCCAAATTAGGAAACGTTATTACAGTGAGAAAGCCAGAGACATTCTCCTTACTATACCGTCCCTAAAATTATGTCCTTGGCTAAAATTCTGAAAGGATTTTAAACGTTGAAATGCTTTAGTTGCCTTCTGAAAATCTTTTTCCACAGTCTGACTGATCACTTGCTAAGTCAATTGCAGCACAAATTCACCTTAGCCTGGAGCATAAAGATTTTGGATTTAGCTCTTACAAATATCACAAACTTATAAGTATTGTATTGCTGAAATTTCCTTTCAATTCAGAGGACTTGCACAGGTGAAACAAATCAGTGCAATTCAGCGAGAATGAGGTTTTCCAAGTTATAATAGCTTAGAGTGATTTTTCTTTTCAGAAAAAGAACCTTGGATTTCAAATACGCGTGGCTGCTTGAAGAGGCAGCAGAGTTGTAAGACTGCATTTTAATAGGATAACTGGCCATTAAGTCCCTACACTCCTCCATGCTTGGAAAACATACTACTACTACTACTAAACTTCGCTTAGGAGAAGTGAATTCTTTCCCTTGTGAAAGGAGAATATAAAGGCAAAAATGATTAATTTAGCCAATGAACAACCATGTTAGAACAAAAGATAAACAGGGGACTGAATGCTTGATCTTCCTGAAAGTCTCGTTTTGTGCTCTATTTTTGTTGCCTTCCAGACATAATGATTTTACCATCTTTCTTCAAAGAACAGAAAGCTTCATTTCCAAAATGATGTGTTGCCAGATGAATCTGTCCTGAATTGTATCATTCTGAACTAGCTGGAAGATGGTACATATACATGAATTGTATATATTACATGAGGAATAGCGTTCACGGTACTGTGATTTCAACAGTTCGCTGATAAACAAACTGTTTACTTTTTGCCCAGATTGTACTTCTCCATACGCAGAACATTAGTACCTTGTGGCAACACACTTTGTAGACAAACTGCATTGCCCTGCATTTGACACAGTTGTTCACCCTTCTCAGTTTGTAAAATCTGGATCCAATTTTCAAATGAAAGATCACTTTGCTGAACATTTATTTTTCCTGTGGAATTACTTTACCAATGTTTGGTGAATAGGCTCTTTTCAACCTCGGGGGTTATTTATTTAGATTTTTATTCTCTTCAAAACGTTGGTGGAAAATGTTTGTCTGCTGGAGGGGCACCACATGCTTCTGATCTGAAGGTTGACTGACTTCTACTGCCTAAAAAGCAACGAGTCAGCAAGTACAAATACTTCGGAGGAGGTTAAATGATCGTTAAGTATCTAAATGAACTGGGAATTACAACCCCAGTTTCAAAAGTCTGTTAGATGAATTGAATTCCAGTCTAATTCAGAGTCCCAGGAACTTAGATTTCTACACACTCAAGAGTTTACTAAACTGAACAATATAAAGAGATGGATGAGTGAGCGTGAAAGCCGAGAAGGATGGAAAATGAATGCAGCAGTAACCTGCCGATTCAAGAGCAAATGCAGGTTCCCAAAGCAAATACTTTTCCTATCTGCAATAAATTGTGATATTCTTCTGCTTGGAATCTGTACAAATTGTGAATACAGCACATTTTTTTCATTGAAGGATTAAAAAGAAAAAATCAGCTTTTTATTCCAAGAATTTTTATGGGAAAATGGAGCAGTCCCAGTGAAATCTTGCAGTTTCTATTACATTTTTTTCTGTTGCCTCTTAAGCACTAAAAGCACTCACTAAGTTCTGATGTTTCCAGGAATTCTGGAACCAGAATATTTTGTCAAAAAATGGAGTTCCAAAAGTAGAAGATATGTTAGGTATGCATCTTTTTTAAACAAATATTTCTAAGGCAAGTTTAGAAAAATTATTGTTTAAAAGAATATTGATTTAAACAGTATCATTTTCAACCTGTGTATTTCCTGTTAAACTTTATGACATTTAACACCATTCTGTATTAATTTCACCTGTGTCTTTCTTCTCTGAATATACTCTACTTCCCATTGTGTAAAAGTTTGGATTTAAGTTATCATCTTCCAAATGTTTTGAATCCCTTAAAATATCATATAGTTGTTTCAGAAAGGAGCATTTCCACATCATGGGGAAATTCAGATGGCATACAGTGACAAATTTTTGGAATCAATGCCATAAAAGTTTAGCATAACTGATGACTCAGCAGACCGAACATTAGACTAAAAACGACGGGCTTCCACTCATGGGTTAATCAAAGGAGGGTTTTAATTTTTTTTTTAATACTAACAATATTTATTAAATCACAGCTGGTAACTGGAGCCTGCAGTTAGGGGGAGCACCGGAGGGAACACAATATTTTTAGACTGTGCAGATTCCCACTTTTGCCTAATGCAGAGGGAGATCTGGTGAAAGTGGGGAAAGACAACCCCCAGTACTTGTAACACCATGGCTTTTATTTAAGCTCCCTCAAATCTTTGGTCAAATAGCTTTGAAGGATAAAGTAAGAGATTCTTGGGTTTGACTGTAATCCTGAGTTGCTCTTTCTCCTCAGCTGTCTGTATCTCTCTGTAGATGGAGCCAACCAACATTGTACTCCCCTGGCGCGAGAGTAGTTTCCATCAGCACTGTAGCAACTTTGGAAACGTTAGACTTTTCGGAAAGCTGTAAGGTCATTCTAACAGCAGAAGTGATAAATATAATTTGCACTACTGAAGTGTCCTATTAATGCATCACTGAAATACAGAGTATATTTAAAGGAAAAAAAATCTCACTTTTGTCTTCCTGAGTTGCGTATTTTCATCAGCTTAGAAAACACTTCACCAAGAGGCAGGAGGAAGTGTTGACTGCTTCTGCCATGAGCTAGTGAGGAAGTGACACTGGCTCTGCCGTCGGGTCCAAGTTTGCTGACCTTGTCTATGGCGAACTCTGCCTTCAAAGACAACTGTGTATACAGAAGGGCTGAGAGATCTGAGTAGAAAAAAGAAGGTGCATTCTGAAGGCAAATTTAAGTCAATTCACTGAGTTATACAGACTTTACCATAGAAGCTCACTGCAAAATTACAGGATGTATTTATGAAGTTTCTATAAAGTATGAAGATACTCAGCCCTATGTATAATGATAATTTGGGAGGGAAGAATTTACTCATGAGCACAAAAGAGCTTGAGGAAGTAACAAAAGGAAGCAAAAAGAGTCCCCAAAACCAAAAACCTTCATTCTGAGTGATGAATGACCTAAAAATCTGACCCTTTTGTGAAAGTATTTACTTCCGTAGCTGACTAAATGGTAGCAAAATTCTTTGAAACGTCTCCCCCGCTTGGGCATGCTACATACTTTGTAAATCTGTCCTAAGCCTCTTTGTCTATTTCTTCGTTTTTCCATTTCCTTTTCATTATAGTCATGTTTTCCATTCGCCGCAGCAATCTCTCTGGAATATTTAACATGTACTCTAGAAGTCTCTCCGGATAACAAACCCACACTGAAGTTCGTGGGAGTATTCACACTGATTTCAACGGGCATTGGAGAGGATATGAAAATCAGTGCCCACTGTCATAGACCCAAAGATCGAGTCCAGCAAAGTATTTAAATATTTGCCTAACATTTATATATGCACATCCTAACTGAGGTAAACAAGACAACAAGAATGCTTACATTGAACCACATGTGCTCAAGTTTCCTGATAAATTGGAGGTAACAAGCTGGGTTATTTATGATACTGATAAAATATAAATTGATTTATTATGTTGACAAAAATAATAAATTATTGATAAACTACATAAGTACATAAAAGTTGCCGTAATGTATCAGAGCAAAGTGGTCAGGCCAGTGTCCTGCTAGGTGCAAATACTCCAAGGAGTAAGAAAATAGGCAAGTACCGAAGGATTTCTCCCAGATACATTCTGCCAGCTTCAGCCAACAGCAGCTTAGACACACCTGAAGATGGAAGTTTTACCACTGCGTTTAGTACCTACCAGTGCAATCTCTCATCTCTGCATCTGTCTCATCTCCGTTTGAGCGGTTCCATATGGCTCTCACGGCATCATGTGGCAACGAGCTATACAATATGAAAAAGTAGTTCCTGGCTGCCTGATAATTTCACACTGTCTGCTCTTGGCTCTTCTTCCAGGGCAAATACTGAGTGATTGCTCCCCACTCACCTTTTCCTCACCCTTCATTATTTTATATCTCTCTGTTCTGTTCTCCCATGGGCATCCCTTTTCCAAACTGGGGTGTTGTGTCCTATTTAATTTCTTCTTTGTTAAAACAGTTCTGCTGCTCTGATCATCCCTGTTGTCCTCCTCCCCCATCTAATCCTGACTGCTTCTATATCCTTTTAGCAGTTATCCAGCACCATGAACTTAGAAGTAGTGTAAAAATTCCCTCTGTTTTGTTCTCAGTTCCTGATATTCTGCTTGGCCTTTTTTTTTTTTAATATTTAATTTTTGTCTGTCTCTGCTGCTGCTTCACCATTAACTGATAGCTAAAGTGGCTCTAATTTAGAAGTTATCACTGTATGTGCCCACCTGCCATCACATTATGCCATGTACCTTGCTTTATACCTATAGAAAAGGAATTTTACCCGTGGGTTTTATTTCTCAGATGCTCAGTATACTGACGTTTACTGCAACTCTTTGTGGTCCATTTAAGTTCTTACTGTTCTGAATACATTTCATCAAAAACTTCTGTGCCTCACTAACCCCCCATTTTCCAGACAATTTACCAATAATTTGAACAGCATCAGCCTCTCAAAGATTTGTGTGAAACTTTGCTTACAGCCTCCCTGCATTGTGAAAGCTGTCCATTTAGTCCTGCTTATTTTTTCCTGTCTACTGATCAGTTATTAGTTATTCTAAGCAGTTATGAAATGGGTTATCCCTTGGCAATTGAGTTTCTTTAAAGTTTTTGTACTTGAGCTATAGCTCTGTTCACACAAGTATCTGAAGAGCAGTGGTAAATTACTTGCCAGAAATGGCGTCATTTGATTTCGATCTGTCATTAGCCTGGTAAGAGAGTGCCGTTTTGAAACATTAACCTTAATCGTATTTGTAAAGATAATATTAAGGCTGAATATTAAGAGGGTGTTTTGTGAGGCAGGCTGGAAGGAAGAGGGAAGCCTCAGTCTCGCACATGTTGTCAGGAGAGGAGAGCATTTGAGGTTTTCTGTTCTGGAAAATATTCAGGTGAAACATACTGTGAAAATAAACTTTCGAAGAAGCAAATGTTCACAAAATGTCTTCTAGTAGCTACCGTTTAAATTGATTTCCTGCCAACAGGGTCATTTAGGACAGAAGGGGATCAAAAGTAAAAGCAGTGTGAAATTTTACTAACAAGTGGTCAAAGCATACAAGCGCAAAGACTTCCACTGAAGTCAACAGCACCAGGAGCAGCAGAGCTCCCGTCCTGCGGTAACACAGACACGTGCTGTACTACCGACAGCGCACGAACCATGTTCATGGCTGGTCTTGTCTGCTCATGCTGTTTCAGCAGCATGGATCACCATGGCTGAAATTGAGCCCTGCGCCACCTAAGCAGCCCTTCAAGCCCTCCAGCTGGTATCTCACAGAAACTGGTCTGCCCTTCAGTCAATGGGTGAAACTCAACTTTAAAGTGCTACACCACAAAAGTCTTGCATTTAAAAAAAAAAAAAAAAACAAAAACCACCCCCAAAAACCCCAAACAAAAAAAACCCTCACACACAAACTCTACAACGTGAGACCCACATACTGACCAACAGCCA
>NW_008825098.1:4151420-4164855 GCF_000699105.1 Pygoscelis adeliae
ATGTCAGTCTCTGTTGTGTAATCTGTTTTCACAGAATCAGCTAAATCTGAATTAGTGAATTCCACTACAGCTTTTGCTCCTACTGCCGCTATATCCACGGTATCTGGGAAATGGCTTAGACACATCTCTGGAGAACAGCATGGGTCCGGTGCTTCCAAAAGGCAAGAGTCAATACGTTCATGTGTCAGATACATGTGCCAGGGTAGCCGTCCCAGCTGCACAACACATGATGTGTCAACTGCTTTACATAGGGTGGGTCAGGAAGAGGCTCATTAAAGAGAAATGCTACAGCTCTGCTTGCAACATCTCTGCATCCTTGTCCAGTTTTACACTGAAAAAAAATCACACTGCTTTAAGAAAAGGGTTATTCTGGATGGAGACCAAAACCTGTACAGAAGGGCCAGAGAAACTGAGTCTGGTACATTAGATACAGATCCGTCACCGATCTTTCATATCATTATTTCATCGTTGAGGGGACAATGTAAATTATTCTGATTTATCTTTTCTGTAATAACAACAAATTATTCTGATGACCAAATTCTGACTGTCTTACATAGGTGATGAAAGACAAGAGAGCTCCTTCTCGCTGAGCATGCTTTGCAGCGAGGGAGTCTCAGCCGGATGATTTCCTCTGAGCTGAATTTCTCTCCTCCGTGGAAAAGGCCACGACCCCGCTCCCTAAAGGCATGCAGAACCTAATTCCCACTGAAAACATTCAGGGAGTTAGGTACATAAATACCCTTCAAATTTGTCCTATCTATAAACAGGACGTAACCTTTAAGATGGCTTTCTGCGCAGAAGCGTGTTGTACCTCTTGGATAAGACAAGCAATGAGGCAGCATATTTTGCCGAGTAAGGAGCCGAAGTATGGTGTTTCTGGGCAGCATGAGCTTGCATCTGTGGCCACATTTTTTTTGTGCATCTGCTGGGAAACAATGCTGGAGGGGAGTGAATTACATCACTTCTTTGGGTACTGAATTGTTACCACCATTACAGACGTTCCCCTCAGCGGACCTGAAAGCTGTTCCTGAACAAGTGAAGATATCATCACGTGGCTGTTATAGAAGATAACAGGTTTTGTCTCATTTTCCCTATCCTTGACCCTTCCATTCTGACCCTTTAGCTGTAAAATAGGCTTCAGTCCCACCAAATTCAAGAGTGACAACTGCACCCCAGACCTGGAACTCACACACTGCTATCATACCTGTTCGTACAACATATACACTGGCTTCTGCTCATCTAAAACCTTTAAAGCAGAGTTAAGACAGTGTTATCCTACTCTTCATCTGTTTGTTCCTATTGGAGGGGGATTTTGTGGGTAACTCACTGAGACAAGAGCCTGAAAGTGGATACCCCCTCCAGCCTCGAATGGTATCTCAGCTAGCTGGGCCTGTCTGTGGTACATGCCTGTTCAGAAAAATGGAAGATTTTCACAGTGCTAATCCCTGTTACACAGACAATCTGCTGCCCATTTGCTATTCCTTTTTGGCTTTATTTTTAACAGGGCCTTAAAACATATTTTTCCTTAAAATGACAACATTCTTTTCTGCCCTCTTTGTTCGTGGGGCTTTGTGTGCTCATAAACAGTTTAAGAGTTCCCTTCACACCTGCGGTGCACATGTGTGCCTGTAATAAAGACTCTCTTATCTACCCTTCACTGATAACTTAAGAGGACAGTGTTTAAGAAAAGGCACCATCCTTGCGACTCTGATGAACAAAATCAAACCCAAACCTACAGCAGTGACAGTAAGGTCAGCAAGCCTGGGGAAGGCTCATTAGAAATCTGCTTTCCCAAGGACTGAGGGGTACCTCTAGTTTCGCTCTCTGATATTTCAACCCTCCACAACTTAAGTTCATTGAAGTGCACCAATAACAGAAATCTCCACTTGCATTTTAAATGAATGTCTTCTGCCTATCAGGCATCTCCATGCGTGAAGGTCTTTAAACATTTTACAAATGTTTTTAATGAAGCCATCCAAAATCCCTGTCAAGCACAGGGCCAAATATGTGCTTCCCAGTTTGGCAAACCAGGAAAGCAAGCAGGGAAAAACTAAACATGAAACTTTGACTTTTAAACTCATTCTTCCAACCACCCGATAACTGTCCCCCTTCAGCAGTCTAGCCAGTTGTTTCTTCTACACTTCCAGTGAAATCCAAAGATAAAAAAAGCTTTTGCATTTTCAATACTACTACTACTAATAATAATAATAATCCCTTTTAATTTATAATTTATCTCTGTCCACCACTGTTGTTTAGATAATAACTAAACAAAGATTTTCATATGCATATAGACAAACACATAAGCTAAGAAAGCCTGAGTGCCTATATCTGAAATCCTTAGAAAATTTTGCACTACCTAGCACATTTTATATATTGTGCAATACCAAAATGCAGAACCTCCTATTTCCCATGTAATAAAAGGTGCATCTTCTTTCCCATTCTAGTCGCTTCTCTAGAGGAATGAAGGGACAGAGTCTTCCTTATCCTCCCTACTGGCCCCAAAGTTGGAGCAGAGAGGCTGAGGGGAAGGCAAGCAGACCTGCGACTCCTTTCCAGCTGGCAAACCCTGCTCAAAGACACATGGAAGCAGCGTGTACCATCCCAAGGTTTTGCTCCATCCTTCCTTGACCCCCTGGACTCCATGTTGCTTATTCAGAAAATAGTGCCAAAAATGCTTCCCAATTAGTATAATCTGAGCTATGCTAAAGCTATGCTGCTACTCAAAAACAACTTGCTCAGAAAATGTCCCCTGGAGACTTGTTTACACAGCGGGGCGCGGATCAGCATGCATTAGACGGCAGTGCCATGCCTTGTCTTTTCATCTGCCTCGTGCTGACTATACTCTGCTTGCGCTGACACCACTGGCCAGGCCCTGGCGCCAAGGTCTCAGTGGAAGGAAAACCCTAAGTTGGCCTAACCACAGGACAGTTTGGATCAGCAAGACTTTTCCAGCCTCTTTCAGCTTATGCACTGGTACAAAGTCTGAGAGAAATTTCTCTCCACAATTTCCCTGGTTAGACAATACCACACACTACAATTTGATACTTAATAAATTGTCGCGAAGTTATAATACAAGTATTCACTTGGTCACTTATCCTTTTAGCAATAAAAAACAATTGGGACTGAAGTTCAGTTGCAATTTGTTGCAGCTGCTGTGGCAAGGACCCCCTCAGAAAGTAATTTCCAGAGGATTCTTCTTGTTAAAAAGCCATTTCCTTGGCGAGGAGTGGGATGTCTGGAAGACAGCAATGGGGACAAAACCAAGCACAGAAATTTACAAGCATTCCTGAAGAGCATTTTAAAAACCCTGTATTTATTCAAACAATTACGAAAACATTTTATGCAGCTAAGCAGTTTAGCCCCTCCACCAAAATGTAAAGTAGACTTTTAAGCCTAACTTTTGATAGGCAGTTTTCCTCATTACCCCTAAGATGACACATGAGGCAGCATCAACACTTGGCTCCACCCTGGAGAAGGTGTGGAGAGAGGATGGCAAACTCCTGGTTTCCCGGTCCTTCCACGGCTCCCAGGATTTCCATTCTTCTGTTCTGACCCACACCCACTCTCTCTCCCCACCACAGGAGCTGGTTGAACTACTTGGTTATGAATAATATGCATTGCAAATTTAGCTTTGTTGTGAGTAACAGGAACTGAGAGGGTCTGGAAGACAACTTCCAGTCTCTCTGAGCGACCCCATAGTGTTCAGCTCACACACTGTGGCATGTGGTTAGTTACGTGGGTCAGGTGGTATCATTATTACTACCCAAGTGGATGACAAACTGAAATTTAAGAATGACAAGTCTGGTAAAACTTTCAGACTATGCTAAATACATGAAACAGTCTTCACATTTACTTGGTGGCTCCCATCATCCCAGGGAGTTAATGAGATAATCCCCCCACAAAGAGAAGACTAATGATGCCAGGCTGTTTATCTCCATAAACGCCATGAATTTATCATCAGGTAACACACCAGCCATGCCACCTTCTCTAGCCTGCCAAATGGTCACCCTGTTCCCTGATGCAAACACAGGATAGTAGCCAGCTTTTTCTTCCCTTCTGCTTCTTCATTATTATTATCCCTTCATGTTACTCACCATACGGTCTCTCTCTATGTGAAAGCTATATGTTAACTATTTAATCACAATTTGTAACTCTTTCTTTGGTAAGGAATGCCATTGTCCTGTCTACCTCTAAAAGAGGAAATGGCCATTTGACATCTCTCTCCTTCCCTCCCGCCTGAAGAATGACAGGGGAGATGATGTTTGAAAAAGAAAGTATCCACCCAGTGCTCCTCCTACCAAAGAGGAGAAGTAGCAGACTCACAGCTCAGTCTCTGTGTCCTGGACAACCTAATGCCCCACAAGATACAGAGAAACACAAACTTCTCTTTTTTAAGGCAGAAAACAGGATCCTGAGTCTCCCAGGAAATTCACAATGAACTGGATGGGAGGCAGGCTCTGCTCACTCATTTTCAAGCCAAAAGAGAAGAAACAAAGAAATACGGCAAGTTCTGCAGTCTGTACTAGCCCTGCCAGGTCAGGGCAACAGAAGCTTCATTTGGCCATCTTTCACTCAGCTGCTACCAAAGACACACTGCAAAGACAAACTGTCTGCCAAGCCCAAGGCTCCCTAACACCATCTCTTGCTTGCAGCTCTATGCCATATTGGACAGAGGTTTTTCTCCTTCTAAACCCGTGCTCTATAAAAAGTCACCCTGAACAGAGACCATATAAGCCAAAGCACCTCTGTGTTATAGTCCACATGAACACGCCCACGGTAAGAAAATCAGGGAAAGCACTCAGAAACTCTAGCCATAAAAGCAGGTGGCAGGTGGAGTCTTCCTTAGAACTTGAAGCTTTGGGAAGCCCAAAATCCATTTTCAAGTAGTGACTTCAGAAAACAACTTAAGCTATTTGAGATGGGACCCAAGCCCCAATTAAACACAGGACCTAGATTTCTATGGTTTCTTTTGAGTTGACATGAATACTTGACACTGGCTATCCAGAGTACCATGGCTGTACTTCATGGAACACTAGAGTTTTGCTGTAAAAAAACAAAAACCAAAACCAAACACCAAACTAAAAGGAGGAAAGTCATATGAAAGCAAAAAGGTTAAATACAAGATGATAGCACATCTGTCAGCACCTTTTTTTTTTTTTTTTGACACAGTCTAAATCTTTCTGATACTTCTGAAAATTAATTGAACTAAGTTAATGGCCAACTAGATCAGTTAGGCTTAGCATTTCGGATTTCTGTTAGTGGTTTTACATACAGTTCTCTCCCCCGCTTCCAGAGACCTTGTTTTACCGCAAAATGTCCAGCTTTAGGATCCTTGCAGGCTGTCAAGAAGGGGTGCACCATTTCTGTAGGAACACATAGCAAAAGAAACAATTCTGGAAACTACCCTGCTCTGTGCAAAAGGTAAAATAAGAGGCTTTTCCCCCATCAGATGCATTACTTTCCCTGCTGCCATTCTAGTCAAGAATGAGATTCCAAGAGTAAATTTTCCTGCTGCAACATAAACGTATTCTGTTTGCAATTCCTTTTAAGAGATCTCCGCATTTCAGACTTGCAGGGAAGAGATCACACTGACAGCAATTCACTGCTTCACTCAGCGCAAGCTGCCAAAACGCGTAGAACTGAACCTTGTCCTCTCATTCACTGGACCGATAAATATGCTTTTAAAAGCATGCACAGCCTGGTTCACACTTACATGATGCACAGAGAATGAGGCAGAGGGCTTGCAGAGTGAAGCAACACCTCATTCCCGAGCATGTGCAGAACAGTCCACCTTCGCTTACTGCTAAAAATGCTAAACCAGTGCCATTTGCACTACATATGTGCAACATGCGTGTCTCCAAGATTCATTACTGTGCATATGAAAATTCAATCATATCAAAGCTTAGCTTTAAGAAAGTCCCAAGGGGCTGAACCGTGTGCTTATGTGCTTTGAGGGGGAAAAAAAAACAACTCTCAAACTTTTTTTTCTTTTCTGTATCTTTGCCCCGGTCTTTCCTTTAGTAAGAACAATATAGCTGCTACATGAGTGAACCCCACATTCCCACTGTGTGTTTATGGCCATTCATTTTCATAACTCAAGTTCCGTTTGAGTGAACACAAATGTATAAATCATAGATGGATTTAAGGCCAATCCCAAGAAAACGGTAACTAAGATGAACAAAACTCATTATTTTATTTGAAAATTGCTGTGCTTTGGTCATTTAGTATGACCATGTGTATCCACTTACACCATCTCTCTCTCTCTAACACTACTTTCTGTAGCTCATTCTAGAGCAAAGGATTCTGCAATGAGCTTGGAAGTATCACAAATTCACCTATTTTCACATTTATTGCAATTTGAAAATTGCTTTGTGTTAATGAAATTTTCCATGAAAATAAATCTGCCCTTCAATCAAAAAGGGAAAATTTATACTGAAGAAAAGTGACAGTTTGGGGACACATACAGTCATTGCACACCCTATACTTGATTAAAAAAGAAGAGATGAATGTTCATGTTCTCTAATGAACATAAAGACTTTTGCAGGCAAAATTAATTTTAAAAAGTAACAAAACAAACCTTCCGATCTTCTTGGCTTTTGTATGGGCCTTTCACATCCATGGATATGAAGCTCATAGAAGCTGGTTTCAACCTAAAGGTACCAGAAACACAGGTACCAGAAACACAGCCTAGAACATAGCACTGGAAGACAACGATTTCCAAAGAATTATCCTCAGTTCTCAAAAAAGAGGGGAAAAAAAAATATCTAAATACACTTGGAGTTTTACCGATGCAGGAAAAGCAGAGAGGCAGCTTCTTGGTTTTCTTCCCATTTCTGTAGTGTCATACAAAAGTCAGCTCCTCAAATCTGTCCTAAATGTCTAACAACCGCAGTGCCGACACCGACACAAAGCTCCCCAGCACCGTGGCGGGACATGATGACAAGCCACGTGCCAACGATGGGCCAAGTGGGGGCTGCTGGCTCCAGGTTTGGCCCGTTGCACCCTGACTCTTGCCAGCCACAACGAGTGTGTGCATGTGGGGGTAGCATGAGCTTGGCGGGGACTTCTGCAAGCCCTTGCAGGAAGGGAAGGTCTCTGCTTTGAAGATGTTCTCCAAATTAACATTTTTACATATATATAAAACTTGTTTGGATATACTTAAAAAAATTCTCAGATACACAAAACCTGAAGAGGAAAGCAATGCTCAAAAAACAAACAGCAGCAGGAGCTTCATGGGACTCCTCCTTTGCAGAGTTAAATTCCTCCTGAACGACATTTCCAGGGTGAGGCATTGTAAGTACAACTGTAAAAGGACCAAAGGCTCAACTGACAAACCATGAGATATGAAGTGCTTGCAAGATACATCCGGTGTTGAGATAATTAAAATCAAAATTAAACTTGTCCTGTATTTGCATCTGCAAAGCATCAGTTAATCAAACATAATGAGTTAATCAGACTTATTTTTCTGAGGGCAAAATGTAATCAAGCTTCATCATCTTTTGCGTTGTCCTTAGACTCTGACAGACTTTCCAGACAGAAACTAACTCTTCCTAAGCATTTGTACACTCGATAGCACATCAGAGTCCTGGAAGTTTTCTAGGCATTGTTACAACATTAATAGGAAATAGTTGTAGTAAAGCCACTTTATAGAAGCTTTTCCTCTATATTAAGAAGTCAGATAATAATAACAAATTGAAGGGGACACCAAGCATGACCCAGGAAGGAGATAATACTCTGCATCCCATTTTTGCAATCAAGAGACAAGCCACTCGGCTATTTAGCAAGACTGCTGCCAGTAAACCAGTACGTCTCCCAGATTCCTAACAGCAAACAGCAAGAGCAAAGAATGGCTGCATGTGTCACTCTGGTGACCTCTGCAGATTTAGCAATTCTGTATTTATTTTTTTAGGAAAAAAAAAAAAAAAGCAGCTGTTGCTGGATGTAATTTCTAGGTATTGTAATTAATTTATTTTTAATCCCATGGAGAAATAATTTATACTGTCTTGGTTGCTAGCTATTCAAGATATTGTGGTTACATTTTTGGTGTCTTTGGTACATTTTACTGTAACATTCTCAGGGCACTGCAGCCAATTACTACAACTCATGCTGTTTTACTTGCTACAAAGCATCATCCAAGCATTTTCTAGCAAGTCTTTGTGGGTAACTATGTCCTGTTCAAGAAACACATGTATGTCCATGTGCTGATAGGTATGAGATCAGTGTCAACTTAGCCATTTGGATTAATGCCTTTTTGGTTTGGCTTCTGTGGTCTCAAGCCTCTTAGCTCAAGCTGTGATAGAGTTTTAAAAAAATACATTTTTAAAATTAAACCGAGTACATTTAGAATACAAAGGCTTAGCCAATATTGGTCTATCATGCCTCTGAAGTGTTAAAATTTGTCCCAGCTTTTCACTCACTCCTCTCTCCCTTTTTCCAGACCTCATTATCTCTTATTCAGCCCCACAGTTGTGCCGGTCCCCTCTCTTGGCTGTCCCAGTTCTTCCCATCGTTGCTGCTGCTCCCATCGTGCACGTGGGGGAAGTGGGAGGGATAGTCCCAGCGGGAAGCACAAACCCAACGCAGCAGCAAAGGGAATGAGAGACACGACTTGCTGGGGAAAAGAGCTGAAAGAATGGCTTTTGGCCAGGACTTGGAAAGGGCAGAAGATAATAGCGCCCTATAAAGAAGAAAAACGTCTGGAAATAAAGTTTGGTAGGTCTCAGCCTACCAGATCATTAAAGGCAGATGAGTGCAAAGGAGCGCAAACCCCAGCGCTGACGGAGGGGACAAGCCTCGGGGGAGAGAGGGGACTATAACCCAGAGGCAAGAAGTCAGAAAGACAGTGAAGTGAATTAAAGAGGCTACAGAGCCATCATCCAGGAATCTATGGAACAGCTATGCCTTTCAATCACAGCTACAGTACACGGCATTTTCCCTTTCAAGTTGCATCCCTATAGTTGAGCAAGAGCACTCACACGGGAGAGCTTGCCCTAACACAGTGGAAGCTGTATCTAACATGCAGAAAAATTAATCCACCATCGTTGCTAATCTGGCCTTTTTCATTTATGACTACTCACTATATTGTATTTATTCAGAGCCATGATATGCCCACAACAATTTCCTAGAGAGGCTACCGTACTGAGATGTTAGCTGTTCCTAGAAGCCATTTCTCTAAAAGGAAATTGATGGCAGACAGTACTGACCCCCCAAAAAGAAGCGTAGTCTAACATGCACTGTACGGTCCTATTTCTGAGCATATTTTTCCCCTGTGCACATGCTGTAGACACTTTCTGATTCTCTGTGAAATTGGGAAAACATTAACAGTTTGCAGAAAGGGGAAAACAGGAGTAACAGTGAAGAACAGTGAAGACAGTGAAATCTCACCCATTTAGCACGTCAGTGCTTCTCATTCTCTGCTGATCCAAGGCAGTAAAGGGAATAAGAACACAAAATAAATAATATTCCTCAGAAAGACATAAAAATGTAAGTCTAAGTAAAATCCACATTTGCCCCGCCAGTCCCTCCAGCAAGCCAGATCAGCTTGCTTTGCTCATGTGAGTATTTTCATTAATTTGAACTGGAACTTTGCCTGGCAAAGGAGTGCGGGATCTTCCCTTTCTGGGCAGAAGCACTGTAACTACCAGCTGAAATACTTCAACACTCCAGATAAGCCCTCGACTATTGTATCCGTTGATTTAGTGCTGATTAAAGACTCCCAAGTTGCTCCTCGTCCTGAGAATTAACATAATTGAAAATGTTACATTAACATATTAATGTTCTGAAAGTGCATTAGTCTACCAAGCTGCATAAGTAAATAGGTTGCTGGCTGATGGTCCTTTCGTCAGTTTTGGTGAGAGTTCTCTGATTTCCACTCTGTGTATCTGCAGAGAGTTGAACGTACAGCTCAGAGCTGTCATAACTGCAACAGCAAAATTTTATTAGTTTTCCGTTAAGCTGCTTATCATTGGTCCTTACTAAAACAAATTCCTACTTGTAAACAAGACGCTCAACTCACCATTTCATGTTACCAAGATATAAAAGGTACTGCTACTTTTGACACATTATAAATTCCACTAATGCAACAGATTGTTTTAGAAAGAAAAGCATAGGCCTGTTCTTTTAGCAAATGATATGCAAAACTTCAGCACAAAGTCCCATAATCTAAACCGATCAAGTACTAACCTAATAAGACAGTACTTTAAAAAAATTATGAAAATATCGTGTCTTAACTGGTTGAGATGTGTGACACCACTGTTAAAAAATGCAGCGGCTTACCAACCCTGCAACTGGAAGTGTCGCCAAAAATAAAGCATTATCACAAAAGTAACAACTTCTTTTTTTCCTTCTTTTTTTCTTCTCTTCTTTTTACTGCAATTCTGTGTTAATTGTGTTGCTTCAGGCAGATGGCCCAAAGTAACATCTACAATTATTGGTAGCAAATCTGAGTCATTTTCACGGACTACATCAGCGTGAGACTCTGCAGGAGCCGGGGACGGCGTCCCAGAGAGACAGGGTGATATCAGCACCCACAGCCCTTGACGGGAGATCAGGCTTTGCTCCCTGGGAGCCAAAGTCACTGATTCTCCAGGGGTCTCTGCTTGTGCTACAAACAGGACGTCTTAACATGCGTGCCACCTCTTCTACCATTACAGATACTTACAGTGTTGTCTCTGACTTGAAGTGTACCTTGTGAGTTCATGCCAGTAACTGGAAGTCCCCAGCAAACAATCCAGGTTGGCAAGTAAGGGACAAATCTTGCAAATGCAACCGGTGGGCAGTGCAACTTGTTTTCCAGGAACCGTGTGAATTATAATCAATCATTCTCAACATTGCGCTGAATACACGTTGAAGTGCTAAGGATGTTGTACTTTGGGAAAGGTGGCAAGACTTCCTCAAAAGGAAAAAATTATATATCGTGTTTGGGGCTGTACAGCGCAGCCCCACAAGTACCTGCACTGAAACTCACGAGACTGAGATAACACTCAGTGGGAAAACAGGTCCTATATACGGACTTTTTTGTGAATACACAGAAAACAAAAGAAAGCCCAAGGAGAACATACAAGAAAGCGTATCATGCTCCTGTATTTCCTCAAGGTGATTTAACATAGTAATTATTACAGTGTGCACTAGGGAAGAGCGCAGTACTTTAGTAACATGAAACTTAAGCGCAGCATCTGTTACTAAGCTTTGCTCAGAGGTAAGGAGAGGCGACCAAATTCTGGGTAAATTATAAAACAATTGAGCGGCTAGGGGAAGAAAGCTTGGAGGAGTTTAAAAACAAATTTCTCACATGCAAAAACCAAAACTACCACCACTGTTGTTATGCCTGCACACAAAACCAAATGATAACATTCAATTATTAGGAAGCTGATGTGAAACACCTCAGCAAATTCAGTGGACTGCTTGAATTTGCAGCTTTGCTGCTGCTTTAAGGAAAATGTAGGCAAGATACAGACCCTTCAGGCATTGAGTATTTTGCCTTTTTACGCTGAATGTTGGCAGTTCCCTTGCTGCTACACTGTTTGTTGCTTATAAAAAGCAGCTGTATTTAGAGGTACTAATAATAACCAATAGAATAAAATCTATGTTTTCTGAAGAAGTCTACCTCCTCCACACCACAATGCGCAACATTCATACCATCCAAGTTGAGACTTGATAGGGAAGTAGAGGACTGATGGCTTAAAATGCTGCTTTATAGTTTACCACAAAGGTAGCCGAATGATGAAAATTTTCTATCAGACTTTCAAGCTTCCAAGCAGGACAGACAGGAAAGAAGACTGCATAAGCAAGCCAGGGTCTTTTTTTCATAAAGTTTCCATAACCTTTTCTTTCTTCCTTACACTCAAACTTCATATTCAGGGCTGTTACCCCCTGCTTATCTCAACTGGACATAACCAAACAAAACTTCCACAACCACTGGAACATATTCTAGACAAGAAACCTAGAATTTATTTTCTGTCATATTAAGCAAATGAATGTGCCTTAAACTATACCATTGGCACAGCATGCTTTTTTATTCTCACCATGGAGAAAGACATCAGAGATCAACTTGCTAGGTGTGATTTTTTAAAACCAAGTTTGTTTCACCGCTGTAAACACAGTTTTCACTTCATGCTCAAATTTTCCTCACCTATTCAAATTCATTTCATTTAGCATCTGAGAGTTAACAAGAAATTTCTTCCTTTACTTCTAGCAGCCTTTTGAAGGAGTCAAACAAAGAAATGCTGAGGATATTTTTTTAGATTACTCTTTGTTCCGTCAGTTACTAAGCCTACAGAGAAAAATGAAAGGTTTAAAACCTTCCAACTCCCACTTGCACAGTTCTTAACACCAGTTATGAGATTATATTATCCCAGACAACCCCAATGATGTAAATTAATTAATTTAACACAGTAAAGCTTTGAAAACAATGCGAGGGGAGGACTAGCGATTATTTGCATATAGCACGCAGACGGACAGACACTCGAGCAGTGAAGCGATGTCCTACCTCTCCTTGCCGGTGATAGTGCTTGGGAGGTTTTCCCATCTGCTCTAGCATTTTGCCCTTCTTACTGCTAGCAAGCGTCAGTCCCTGGTGGATGCCTGCAGATCTGTTGGTTGCCTGAGTTGGAGCCTCCCCCATCAGGGTGGACTTGATGGAGTTCACCTTGGAGCTGGAGCTGTCTAGCTGGGAGCTCTCCACGATCAGGACCGCGGCTAGTAAGAGGAGACAGCAGGAGCACTTATTCCACATCAGCACGATCATCTCCCCTCCCCCCAAAAGGACTATCTTTTTTTTTCCTTTTTTTTTTTTTTTAAGGCAAAGAAAACAAAAGAGAGGAAAAAAAGTTTTTAAAAATATCTCCCAAAGTTGTTAACAAAGCAATGGATTTCAATGCCACACACTCAAGGAACTGCTGTTCTGAGAGACACGGGAGAAAAATAATAAAAAAAAGAATCCCCTAGGTAAAGAACATGTCAAGTCTATAGGCACTGCGCAACTATCGGGTCTGTGAAGTGATGGCTGTTTCCTCCAGGTCCTCGAGAAGTCCAGGCAATTCTTTAGTAACTGAGAGCAAAGCTACGAGGCAACTGCACCCAGGGCAGCTCCCCACCAGTGCAGTCACCAGCACGTTTGCTTAAGCTTCAGAGGAAGAGCGAGTGAGTTGCTTCCCCCCACTCCTCCTCTCTTGCTGCACAAGCCAGCAGAGAGGAAACTCAAACCAGATCCAATCCAAGCAGCACCGGCAAAAGCTGGGCTTAGTTTTCGTTCACTCTCTCTCTCTCCGTCTCTTTACTTTTTATTCCCCTCCTCCTTTTTCTGCCTTTTGCCTCAGCCTCTGCAGCCAGCAGGAGTGAAAGCGCCCGGTCTCCTCCTCCTCCTCCTCCTCCAGCCCGGCCGGTGCGGGGCGAGGGGCTCTGGGCGTCCGGCGGCGGGGCGGGCAGGGCAGGGGGA